>NC_068359.1:33812362-33949289 GCF_020536995.1 Dreissena polymorpha
TTTATGTTTAATGGATTACCTCTGTCTTAGCAAACATTGGCTACCATTAAAGCCTGAGTTTGATATTTACCCATTAATGCCTAGTGGACTCTCCAATCCTTCTCTATTGGATCAATTTATTTCCAAAATTAGGGATGTCTAGTATATATATGTATATTTATATATTTAGAAGATTTCTTACAGAAATTCCTTTAAGCAAACAGGGCAGACCCTGATGAGACCCTGCATCATGCGGCGTCTCATCTGGGTCTACGCTGTTTGCCAAGGTATTTTTTCTAGACGCTAGGCATTAATGGGTTAATGTTTGTTTTTTTAAATACCCTTTTTCCTATTGTGTGTGCATTATAAATTTTTATTAGTAATTAATCATATGAAATGGTTGAAGTAACGTTGAAATCTTATTATTATTAAACACATTTATGTGTTCTCTTAAACTGCATATATCAAACCATGATAAACGCCCTTTGTAGATTTTTTTAAAATTTAAGACGTGTTAAGTAAACTATGATTAACAATGTTTTACGTAGGTTTGTAGATCTGTTACTGACCTCACTTATTCACTGCTTCCCTTTGCTTTTGTGATGCGTATAAATGTTAGGAAAATGTTTAAGTGCCTACTAAACCCAGGTGCTTTAGTAATGTTACAGCTGAAATGTAAACGTGTTAATATTTATATGTATAATAGGTTTTGTAAAATCACGTGTGTAAGGGTTGGCATACCAGAATGACATTTATTTAAACTAATTGTTTACCTCGACAGGTTTTCACTTATTCTACTCCGTCTAATAAGCAGTCAGTTGAGTGCAAAACAAACTGAACTTATTTCTACAACAGAGTCGGTATGGTAAACAATTACTATTGACACCCTTCCATGAAATCGATTGCATTTTCCTTTCAAATGCGGTTTTACTAGTTTCTTTATTGTTTTTAATTATTAAAACAGTTGAACCAAAGACTAGCAGATTGTTTCAAGGATTTTTGTTCGTGGTATTGTGTCTGAATGTATGTAAGTAACAATTACTTACATACATAAACTAAAACTTTAGTAATTGCCGAAATAATCGGTCAAACGCGATGATGCTCCTTAAGATAACGTTATCTAAAAAATTAAATACACTCATGACAGAAACACATACATTTGATCTCATCTTCGCATGTGGTGCCATCTAGTTTATAGGTGACCAGATTTGTCCACAGCTGTCTCCACGTCTTGCGCATGACCTAGGCATCTGTATCCTCGGCTCGGCGCAAGGTGTTTCTAGGCAGCCCTGGGGATCCACGTTAATGATTACCTTGTCTTATTGGCTGCAGACTCGCACCGTAACACATTAATATTTTTCAACAAAACACACTAGTAAATATCGGTTTTTTACTACTGTGAAATACTGATGCCATTGGCTATTTAGCAGTTATATACGCCTATGGTATTATTAGGTACACTGTTGGTAACTGATGGTGTATGGGATATACACCCTCAGTAATTTCGCCAGAATTAAACACGGACGCTACAGTGTGTTAATTTGTTTGTAAATGGCACATAGTATGTGCGATGTACACTTATTTTCAGTTTCTAATTTGGAGTCAGGATGTACCAGGTTCTTTATCAGCATTGGACATCGTAAAATGTTGAGTATAAATAGTGTTTTATCTGAACTAACACTTTAACGAAATCAATGTTTAATCCGATTTACATTAATAGCAACACAATAAAAAGGTTAAATAGTACAGGTTTACAATAAGTGAAAATACTTCAAAACTGAGATTGTATACTTAATTATTATTATGGTGTAAACAGGATATAGAAGTATACATTTTTATGTATAAAATATGAAACACATGAATCAAAACTGGTGAACTGTCAAGTACATGCAAATATAGTTTGAATATAAAATATAATATTGTGACAGTATCCGCTAAGTGCTATGGAGACAGATGAAGAAATTCTAGCGAGACTTAACCACGAGGAGGCGAAGCAGTACGTGGGTGGAGTAGTATTCGTGGCGCTGCTCATGACGGCGGGGATATTCGGCAACCTGCATGTGCTGTATGTGTACGTGTTCCGCATGCAGTCCTCCAACTATCGAGTGTTCGTCCTAAGCTTAGCGACACTCGACTTCATTACGTGCGTGGTGGGAATGCCGTTCATCCTCGTGGACCTCCGCAATCCGCTCACATTCACCCTGGTGGCCGCATGCAAGATCCTCCGCTTCGTCAACTACTTTATCTGCTTGGCTTCCGCCTTCCTGCTGATCGTCATCGCCGTTGATAGGTCCGCTATGGCGACTAAGGCTCGATTGGTCATTGTCGGCTCTGGTACTACTTAAAAGTACCCATGATACCCATAAGTATACAACATAGCCCTGGAATACAAAAAAATATGGCCGTGTGCCTCTAAGCGTATTGTCCGTACCTGGGCACATTGTTGAGTATCGGTATCCGAATACTTTTAAGTACTATCTGAGCCGACAACCGCCAATTAAGCGCGTCTTAGAACTAGCCCATTCATTTTTTAACCGCCGGAGTACGGTTGCTTGATCGGAACATCGGAAATATGTATTTTATTGAGTGGTAATTTTAAAGCGAGGTTTTACGAGTTTTGTCAAATATTAATGAATTTATATTACATGTGTAAAAAACTAATTATAGATATATTTCAATATAAATAAAAAAAGTTATGAAGAACATGTGTCGAAAAATATGAAAAAATCCAGATATTTAATTCTAAAATGGAAATGTCTATACAGTCGACTTCGCCAGCATGTATATCATGCATGTACGATGTGACTCTAAATTTAGTTTAACGGTTCATTTTAAATTCCTGCAACGATATATACGACACACGAACACTTACTTTGATCCTAATGAAAAGACGAATGTTTCGGATATTGTAAGAAAATATGTACGACATATCTTCATCACAATCGGCACGTGACGCTAATTTGTCTTAGCTGCATTTTATGAAATTCGTCTTCAATATATCATTTTTCTTGCCTTTTTTTATTGTAACATATTTTAATCAATGAATTACAATTAAACACATATAAAAATCGTATAATCTCGCTTTAACGTTCGCATGAAAAAACTATGTCGTGTGTACGTAATACTTGATGATCAATGATCTGATGCGTATTAATTAGGCAGCTATATCTAATTACTATTAAATATAATGATCGTGCCAATATAAAATGACATATCTCCCCTTTAATACGGGTAAGTTATCGTGAGTAACACTACATTAAAGGGACCTTTTCACAGATTTTGGCATGTTTTGAAGTTTGTCATTAAATGCTTTATATTGATAAATGTAAATATTGGATACAAAAAGCTCCTGTAAAAATCCAGAATAAAATTTAAAAAAAAAGAGAAAAAAATGTAACATTCAGCACTGACCCCTGGAGATCTGGAGTAAAAAGTCTACCATTTAGACCACTCGGCCATTCATACGAATACAATGTCAGGCGTATTTTATCCTTTATATAAGCAATCCTCGTAGTTTCACAAAATATGAGGACAACAACAGAACTCTCAAAATTATTAATTCGTGTCGCATTGCAACGCTTTATACTTTTCGGTTTCTTAAATCGTCAAAAGATGCATACAATGGCTATTTTAGAGCTTGATAAATGTTCAGTATTACTGTTTCCTTACAAATATCATAACTTTAACGAACATTTACGAATCAGAAACAACTTTTTTCAATTTTGTCAATTGACCCAAACGTGAAAAGGCCCCTTTAATACATAGTTACATTTACTGTAAGACCGATTTGACACAGGTATAGACTAGACTTTCGTCATCTAGGTTAAACTTGATTGTAAAGAGAAATTTGCATGCGCGTATCATAAACCATCAATAAAATACAACGCATGTTATATTAACAGCAAATAAAGCGATCAAAATAAAAACGACAACTACAAGGTAATTGTAAATTAGATTGTGTTTTTTTTAATCTTAGCTAATTAATAATAGAAAAAATATTTACAAATGGGATAAAAGGGAGCTCTTTTATCACTTGTTTCAAGACATTTGTGATTAAGTCTGATTTTGTATAGCAACAACATGGTTTTTACTCATGAAAATAAAAGCGTATTTTGTTAATACGAAAGTTAATTTGTAACCCATCAACATTTGTTCACATTGCATGTCATATAATAGAACTGGTAATGTAGGAATTGTCCGTTCTGTCTGTCTTAACAAACGAATATATTCATATGTGTCTTAAAACGTCACATACGTGTACATCGGTGAAAAAAAAAAATTAGTTGGCTAAATTTGCATATTAAGGGTAAGAAATGAAGAAATTTCTTGAGTATAATTCGTGAGGAGGTCAGTCCGTCCCGGTTCCTGATGTACGTGAAATCGAATATAATCGATTAAATACAATCATGTTCATGATTGCTGTTGCTGTTATGTAATGATAAAGTTCTTTACTGTCTGAAGCAGGAAACACAAATTAAACATATAAGTCGAAATGTATACATCGTCGTTAACTGCTTACAAGGGTCGGCCTTAACAAGCAACCAACAAAACAAACGATGTTGGAAGTTATTGCTTCCAAGAATAAGGATAACCGTAACATTTCTGGTTTCACATGTCAAGTGTTTATTAAACTGTAAGTCTGCGGAAAATAATTACCCGGTGTATCCGCAGGAATCTGCGCTTCTGTTTTTTTTTCAGATACCGGAAGATTTGTGTTCCTTTTGGCAAACAGATGTCCCGAATGGTTGCGAAAGTATCGTGCCTTGTGGTTATCGGCTTCTCCCTACTGCTATCCTGGCCCGCCCCCGTGCTGTATGGGCAGGACATCGTTATGACGTCACACGAGAACATCACGGGCACGCGCTGTTATGAAGAGAACAAATATCGGGGAACACAATACATGGCGTACTTTAACGAGCTTCTTATACTCGTGTTTTTCGTGGCGTTCGTCGTTCTCGTGGTTCTTTACTCGCTGAGTTGGAGGGTCATACGGAAACAAAGCTTGAAACGCGCGGAACGTGAAGGCCATAGGAAGACAGCAACGAAAATGTCGAACGTGACGTCATCAGTGGACCACCCCGCCGCTCAATCGGTAGACAGTGACGACGCAACAAATAAACAGTGCGACAAAAATGTCAAGAACGAACAACCTACTATCAGCCAGTCTGAATTGTCGCGGCGTGGAGACGCCGAAAAAAACAACCATGATCACGCCAAACGGACGACAGTGATATTCGCTTTAATCACAGCAGTCTTCGTATTGAGCTACTTCCCACAACTGTCGTTGAAGATCATCACTTTCCTGAATCCAAACTTCGTGCCCAACATGAGTTTCACTGGCCGTGTGCTCTACAACACTTTCATCTGGTGTTTCTTCATCAACAACATGGCTAATGCTTACATTAACGGTTTCCTGGACCGGCGATTCAGAGCGGAAATAAGACTCCTTTACGGACACCTAATGTTTTGTAGGCGGACATAGATGTGTATCGCTTTAGTATGTCCTAGCAGAAATGAAGGTTAAACATACAAAAGAGTATTTGTAATGGTTTCGTAAATTGCAAATGTCATATTAATGCAAAAATTTTAACATCTGCATGGGCTAACAACACACAAAGAAAATATAATAAGAAAACAATAATACTATAAATATCCAAAATGAAACATTTGCCTTTGACGGGACTCGAACCTGATCATTTTTTAAATCAAAACAAACTGGCATATTCATCAGTTTTAAGCCGACGAGGGAATTTTAAATACATTCATAACGTTCTATGACACACGAATTTTTGAAAAAGAAGCTATTTAATTGTATATATAGTTCAATTGATACATATCTCTTGCTCATGACTGGTATTACTCTTGAATAGACACAGAATGTTGAACTCGTGCCCCTTCTGTTTGTAATGTGGGACCAAGAATTAACATCGCCAAACGGAGTACAAGTTTAACGGCTGAAATGATTTGCCCGAAGTAATGTGGGACCAAGAATCAATATCGCCAAACGGTGTACAAGTTTAACGGCTGAAATGATTTGCCCGAAGTAATGTGGGACCAAGAATTAACATCGCCAAACGGAGTACAAGCTTTGCGGCTGAAATGATTAGCCCGAAGTAATGTGGGACCAAGAATTAACATCGCACAACGGAGTACAAGTTTAACGGCTGAAATGATTAGCCCGAAGTAATTATTGTTTTATTCTCATACTTGAACATGGCTTAAAAATTGCTAGGCTTTGTTAAGGTTTCTGACCATCACTAAAATTACTGGCGACGGATGAAGCTCGTGGTACACTTGCCAATGTTAAGTAGGCCTCTTAAATGTCGCCTCTTAAATATAATATTTATAGCATACTCACTCAACACAATCATGACAAATCTACCATTCTTTTAACTCAAAGAATAAGTGATTTAGGGTCAGGTGAATCGCACTTCGAGCTTACGTTATCATAGTGCAAAGTAATTAAGTGCTCCCCATAAGCGGCGTTCAAGATAAAGGGAGTTTTCAATTCTCTTACTAATTTTGTGGCTTCGCATTAGTATCGTTTTAATGATGCGATTTTAATGAGCACCAACGACATAGGACATTATGAAGATGAAAGGTGTATTTGCCTCGTAAAGACCCCTTCGATCCCGTTATTTAGAGCGCTGCTATAAGTAAAATTAAACACGCTCGTGTTGATCCACATAATCCGTTGTATTTTCATATCTCTTAATCTCAAGTTACCACTAAAAACATGTTCATTATGTAGACAATTGTTTCCGATCGTCACTTTCTATATATATTTTATATAAATATATTTCTTCAGAAATAAGCATTTTAATGTCACATCAAAATTACAAGTATAATATTAATAGTAATAGCAATTTGATTTTTTTGAAAACGAGCAACGCCATCGGTTATATTTCACATGTGTTTGTAGTAAAGGTATGCATAGATTCCCAATGTGTCGCGCTTGACTATGCACATTGCTTCGTACTTCAAAATGTTTGGTAAAAATAACCATAATATACATAAATGCATTTTAGGTAGAAGGAAAAACTCGGTCATCGGAGTGCCCAATTTGTTGAAAGTCTCTGTTATCCGAAGTGTCCTTTATCGGGAATCAAAGTGTCAGCAAGTTCATGAATACTTCCTATAAAAACACGGCCTATCTTCGTTTATATTTCATTGAATACTATCTAAATTTCCGTATCTGAAGCACAGTGATTACTTTTCATGCTGGAATATCAAACAATTTGTGCAATATTTTTAAGTAGTTTTATTTTGTTGAAATGTTTACTGTTCATCCAGTTCATGCTGTTTTCCGACCGAATTTTGTATTTCATATATTCCATTTATGAACTCGACCATGTGCCTTGTCTAAAAAACTAATCTGTGCTGTATGATATTACTTTAACAAAAACAGGAACTTACATTTCGCGCGTGGCTTTTGTTGTTTTCTGTTATCGAAGTGACATCTGTTATCACAGTATCCGCAATAACCAGCGTGTTTTTTACTATTTAAAAAGAGAAAAATCTAAAATATATTTTGGAAATTCGGTGGTTGGTTTGAGCTTGGAACAAGTGCCTGTTTGTAAGTGTATGTATTATACAGCTCGTACTTTATTTCAACAAACAAAAGACGGACCTTAAAAGTATATTCATATAAATGTTTTGCTGTTTATAAGTTTTATAAAAACTTAATATGGCTACTTGGTTATGTTCGAGATAACGACCTTACAAATCATGGGTACTTCTTTATCAAGTTGGAATTTACATTTAAGTTCAAATGAGTGCGGATGAAAATTCCCTCGACTGTTTTTACATCGGTTAGTTTGCAATCAATTGAATCGGAACATTAGGAAGATATTTTCACATCAAAACGTGTTTCACTTGGCGTTGAAATTGTATCATCCAAGATATCTGTAGTGTAGAAATGATATTAAATCGGTCAGAGTTCAACTTTATCATTAATTGTACTACAGATACAAACGTTACAGCATTACTTTATGGTACAATTACAAGACTGAAGTCCGTTTTCAGTTGTTTTTTCTAAAAAAGACGTGTACTCCTCCTGTTTAACTTTTAAATGTGATGTTTAGTACATGTTCACTAAATGTATTATTATAAATATTATACTAATAATAATTTACATTAAATATCGAGTTCGAACGAAAGTCCACATTACATTGAGTTTAAACGTTGAATGTATTCATACATATGATCTACCTAATCGTTTACCCCGTTAATATAATTTGGCAATACGGCTTTGTTCTTGATATTAACATAGATGTCTTTCGTCGTCGACATTGTGCACATAAGCCAAAATGTCCCCGACAATTAATACGCCGATAAAATATCAGGGTAGAATCGAGATTTCCGGTTAAAGGAAAGGGCATAAACGTTGAATATTTCAAACTATAACTGTATGTACCTATTATTTCTTCTGTATGCCTTTTTATCTGTTGTAATAATGTACGTATTCTTTGTTGTCTTTTCAAACTGAAAGATATTTTTTCTCTTTATGTATTTTGTATATGTTTTTCTTTTCAACACACAACATCATATAATTGTAAAGTTTTCAAGACACTTCACTAACTTATATGATTTGTCTGTTGTTGACTACTACTTTATATAACTTAAGATACGAGTTGGTTGCATTACATGCTTGTTTTTTGTTGTGTTGGAATGCAAATCATTATTGTTACAATTTATATTGTATGTGTACTTGTTTGTGATTTCGAAATAAAATGTGTCGGAAAAAATCTATGATCTGTTTTGAAGAAAAATATGCTGAGCCACGTCATGCGAAAAACGGCCTTATGAGTTATGCAGCAAGCGTAGCTTCTGACTAGCCTGGACAATCGCGCAGTCTGGTCAGAGGTTTACCTATCCGGTAATGAAACCACGAAAATATGCATGACATTAAGCGGACATGGTAACTCCTGACTAGAGAGCGCGGATGCAAAGCTGGCCGTATTTGGCTTACTTGTTAGTGAGAAAACACATTAAACAACCTTCTTGAACAGACATTATTATTACCAATACAGTAATACATAATAAATTTATACAAATATTTGTAAAGGTTAAGACCTTCAAAAATAATAAAATATAATTTAAAAGGGATATAATACGGCGATAATTTGATAGAAATCACTGCAATTGTAACAAATAAACATACTTATATTTTTTTAGAAAAAAAAACAACGTTGGTTGCAGATCGAACCAGAACAATATATCTATTTACTAGGGATGTGTCACTAGCTATGCATACAAATTATTTAAAAAATCGGTATTATTTTACTGATTTCATGGTATGTGTTTATTTTGGTTAGTAAAATGTCTATTTGCAACGCTTTCAATATTTAAGAAAAATGTAAATGGACTAATCATTAACAGCTTTGTAAAGTCACTTTACAACAAAAAATTGTTATTGTACATTCTTCATTTTGTATAACACGTTAAAGTTATATATCAAATAAAAACCAGCGAATGAAACTCGTTATATTAGATAGTTATTACTCTATAATTGATTGATTACCGATCGTCGAGTCATAATACGTAAATTTGCTTCAATTCATATTTTATTGCAATTATTATATAAAAAAATGATATAAATAAATCATGTCCAATTTGCTATTAATTACAATGGCACAAACTAAGCCACGCATACTATTCACGTTTCATTTAAAACTGTTAATGAATTTTTTCTACTTGGCACAACTTTTTTCCTTTTATCAAAGTTTCTAAATCAGAATATAATTGAGAACTCAAGAACATTACAAAAGATATAACATGCGATGCGTGTTGATACTCGAGAAAGTATTTTAAAACATAATAACACTTAATTTTCGAATACCCTTAATATTCGGACAACCCCGTTTTGAGAATACATATGTATTCACTCGTTCCCTTATATACAGGTGCACGATGATACTATTGGTTTATTTTAATGTTTATTCCTAATGCATTTTGTTTTCTGTTAAAAACGCTAAAAATGACTTCGAGTTAAATAAAAATCAAGACAACAAATTAAGAATAACTTACGCAAGTAAACAATATAAGCGCACAATGAATTATTACATTAAAGAAAGCACACGAAACTTTGCAAACAAACTTCGTGCCATAAACGACAAAAACCCTAAACAATACTGTTCTTTTTTAACTAAACTTAAGCCCAAAACTAAGATTAACAACACACCAAAACTACAAAAGTTTTACAATCATGTTAAAGAAATTAACAACAATACCATCACTGACCACCGATCGAATCACACAACTCAAATGCCCAACCAACACAAGCAATAGACTAAACAACCAAATAACCAACACAGAAATAGATACATGCATTCAGAACTTCAAAAACCTTAAAAACCCCAAGCCCATTGACGATATCCTTTATGAATTTATTAAGTCTACCAAACACCTTTTAATGCCAGTTTAAATTAAACAATTGTGTCCTCAGGCTTTCCAGTAGCACCATTGAAAAAACTAGGTGAAAACTATGAAAGTTTTTTTTACAAAAAACTAAGAAAAAACTAGGAAAATGTAGGAAGGTTAAAACAAAAACTAGGAGTTATTATTAAGAAATTTATTACCTTTTTGACTTTTCCCTACCTGATTACCACAGTAAACGTACACATTTCATACAACAAGGCAGTTAAGCTGACTAAGTTTTCAGTTTTCTTTTGTAGTTATCACAGAGCACAGTCCAACCTGATTTTTTTTAATTATTATTAAGCCATGAACATAACCAAAAATACAATTTATGCATGAGTTAAAATGAGCATTTAAGAAGTTAGCAGTCCAATTTTAAGTAAAAAAGTAAGTTACATTTCTAGAAAATTGGTAATATGCCTCTACCTATACATGCATGTATATCTAACAAGCAATGCCGTCAGTTCTGTTTACTAAACGTATCTTAAATTAGCAATTGATAATAAGTGCAATATCTATTAATGATTGTGATATTACATTTTAAAAAGCACAGACACACCAAAGCTAGAACATAAATAATTATAAACTACAGGTATTTAAACTATGAAAAGCGGTTAATAACATTTATACATGTCGGTAGTATGCAAGGAATTGTTTAAGGCCATCAACACTATGGGGTTAGCAAGGATAGGCATCTAATCAATAACATAGGTACAAGCATGCTAGTAATGGTATGCTATTTAATTGTGTTCGTTGACCCATCTACCCTTGACACATACAGTAGTTCACTTGTTGTCTTTATTTTTCTTCTTAAAGAAAGAATCAGTCATTCGCATTCTCTTCTTTCCAATGTCATTCCTCTCATGCATGCATCTATCCATGGCAACATTTATTTCGTCGAGGTTTGACTTCGCCACATCTAGTAGACCTTGAGCGATGTTCATTTCCTTAAATTCCTTGTTTTTTTTATGGCCATGACTAACCTTCCATTTGCTTCATCGAAGATTTGTCTTGCCTTTCAATATCAATTTTCAATTCTGATTCATTTTTCTTCACTTCCCGTTCCTTATCATCTAGCTTCCTTTTGCTGAGCTGCTTTTTTCAAGTTCTTCTTTCTCCATCTGTTGCAGTTTAGAGGCCTCTTTTCTTTTTGTCTCAAGCAATAGAGCCTCTGACTTTTCAGCGTTTACTCTCTCTTTGTATTTCTTGTGGGAAAGTCTTACATGACTCAAAAGGTCCATGAAAATATTGATGTCTGAAATGTTCTTGTACATAGAGATTGCATCCCTAGTTAATCTCAATCCATTTACTGATTCTTCAGATAATATACTCCTTTCTGGTGTCAACAGCTTCTTTTTTATTGAGAGACTTCTTTCTACATCAGCATTTCCATATGGTAGACAGAGAAAGGCTAGGACCAATTTCCAAAGATGAGGGTACTTTAGCTCACCACTAGCACTCTTAATACTCAGAACATGGCTCCCCTAATAATCAATTATGATAAGCCCTCCTTCCTTATCATACATTTCGTCCCCTTTATGGTTGTTTCTGACCTGTACAGCTTCCATTCATATGTCACCTTGGACACTTTTACGTTTTCAATTGTGGGCAGTACTGTGCATAATTCTCTTAGCAGCTTTTGTGCCTTCTCCTGGAAGCGCACTTCTGGATGAATGCACTGAACAGATCGTATAACATCATCACTGAGAGGAAGTTTGGTTTGCAAATAGCTAGCAACTGCTTGGGAAAACTTCTCATATCATACAAATGAGTCTTCTGTTTCCCAGAATCAAGACCAGATAACGTTTTCTCAGTGTCTGCACCTATTTCCATGTTAGTTCTCTCCCAGTCTTATTACCAACAGCATATTGCTTAACAAATCTCAACATTACAGGCTTCAATAGACTTGATGTCTCCTGATATAGAAGATAAATCAAGGGCTCTTGTTTTTGGAACTCTTAGATGAAAAGTTCAAACAGAGGACCAACACAAACAAGTAAATGGATTTGTGTAAGATATTCTTTCCCAGACAATGACGGACAAATTCTTTGCTACCTTGTGTTGTTCTTAAGTTGAGCATAAGTGAGATCAGTCTTGCTCCTTTGAGGAAGGTCAGTAAGAAAGTATTTGCGAAGAGCTTTCCAGTGATTGTTAATTTGTTCAAGTGCTGGAATTAGTGTAAGCCAACGACACTGAACATCCCCCAGAGTAAAGCCATAGTCTTCTTTTTGACTTATATGTGTCTTGAACCATTGAAAAACATCAACAGCCATCTGCTCAGCATTTTCTCCATATGAATTTAGTCCCTTGCGAAATGAGTTGTGTACAACATGTAGAGTACAGGGACCAAAGGGTGTTAGTCCTGGTAGCCCTAGGGACATTTTATGGTCATTTATTAACTTCAATATTGTTTAATTTACATTTGGTCCATCACTTCCCAATGACACAAGCAGTTGCAATGGTTGTTCATAGCCCTTCTCTGAAAGTGTTTCTAATATTCCCTCACTCACTATTTCCCCTCTTGCATGTCCGAACATTAAACTTGTAAGATGCAATGTATTTATCTCTCCTTTCCTATCATTCCAGAACCTTACGAGTAAATCACACTGTTTTTTATCTTGGGCGTTTCCAGTTTCATCAAACTGGATTGTGTAAGGGCATCTTGATGTTTGAATTTGCTTTGCAATTTCTTTTCTGAAGAAGGGACCAAGGCCGTCTGATATCAAGTAAGACACATTTGACTCATTGAGAACTGTTCTGTGATTGTTCCTGGAAACATGGCTTTAAAAAGTTCCCCAATAGAATCACAGGAATTGTGAGTAACCACATGATGCAACCTGCAATGCCCATAATGTCTCTGCTTTTGAAACTTGGTCACTTACAAATTTTTTTTGCAGAAAACATTTTGGTTTTCAGAATCGCCACCTCCTTGCTTAGAGGTACTTGTACTGGGTACTGGTGACTAAAACAACAGTTTGTGAGTGTTATGTTTTCGCTGTTTAATTGCATCCCTGTGTTTCTGGAAATTAGCACGGCCAAAGAGCTGTGTTACTCCAGTGTTTGAGCAAGATATACTCTTGGTACATACTAAGCAATAAGCAGCGTAGCAATTAGAAGGATCAGGCTTGCACCATTCAGCTTACTTTTATGAATGCGGAGGCGGAATGGAGGTACGATAATATTTCTAGCAACTTTCTGCTTACAGCGTTCTCTAAGACTGAGAGAAGGGCGCTTTGCTTTGTCTGCGAAAGGACGCTATGCGCGTGGTCACGTGACTCGGACTTCGGAGCCCGATTGGCTGAGCGCTATGCAACATTAGGCAACCTATTGGCACAATTCCAATCCGCCCCGCGTCTTTACATAACTTAGAACCAAGCTCGATTCATAAAACCTTTTATGTGTGAGGCTACAGAGGCGACATAGCCGGCAGAAAACGATATAAAATTGAAATCGCTGCAAGTAACCGCAGATTTTAGTGAATAGAACATAATTAAAATGCTGTTATACAACTTTAACAACAATGTGCAAAACCCGGTGTTTAGGGTTAGAAAATTAAATCCTTGTTGGAACAAGATAAGACCCCTGCTTAATCACAGTGGGGCTTTTGACCAACAAGGACATGAACATAAACAGCATATGAAAGTCCTGTTGGAACAAAAGTAGACCCCTGCTTAATCACAGTGGGGCTTTTGTCCAACAGGGACATGAACATAACAGCATATGAAACTCCCACTGGAACAAAAGTAGACCCCTGCTTAATTACAGTGGGACTTTTGTCTAACGAGGGCTTGAACATGAACAGCATATATGAAATTCTTGCAGGAACAAAAGTAGACCCCTGCTTAATCACAATGGGGGTTTTGTCTAACAAAGACATGAACATAAACAGCATATATGAAACTCCTGTTGGAACATAAGTAGACCCCTGCTTAATCACAGTGGGGCTTTTGTCCAACAGGGACATGAACATAGACAGCATATGAAACTCCTGTTGGAACATAAGTAGACCCCTGCTTAATCACAGTGGGGCTTTTGTCCAACAGGGACATGAACATAAACAGCATAGGAAACTCCTGTTGGGACAAAAGTAGACCCCTGCTTAATCACAGTGGGGCTTTTGTCCAACAAGAACATGAACATAAACAAATGAATTTGCCATCTGCTTCATCACAGTATGGCATTAATGAAAAACTATTTACATGTATAAGTATCGGCACACCATATGTCTTGGACAGAATGCCTGGGAGCCAGGAGCAATGCCTCAAACGGCCAAAGGTTTAACTCTTATGTATTTTTTGTACGCGTTGGAGCGCCAACGACCTAGTTGACGAATTTGAGAGTGCGGCATATTTGAAAGATGAGCGTGCGTGGCGCCTCCTATCCTGAGTGAATGACAGGTGTACTTGTTGCAATCCAAGTGTGCTGCTTTAACTGATTTCCTTAAAATGGAACGGAATTCTACTGTCATGACTGGAGTACCGTCAGGGTGGTGGAATAGAGGACCTTGATGACCTGTTGACTTGCTTAGATACTTTACTAAAGCTCTAACGGGACAAATAACTTGAGGTTGTTGCCTGCACAAGGGAATTGTTGCTGCACGTCATGCGGAATGTTTAAAGGCCCTTGTTTTGATTGTAACAGAAGATACTTTACCCCCATCATGGTTTAACTGTAAACCCTCTTTATGTAAGACGTTGTTCAAACCAGTGTTAGACAGCGAAACTTCTCCTGCGCGAAACAAACCAAAAAATGATACTAAAAACATAGCAGAGTAAAGGACTATATAGTAGCGGCTTTTGCAATTTTCGGGTAAACAGGAAATCACCAGCTGAAGTTCATTTAGATTAAACGGACAGCGTTTATCTTCACAGAATCCTCTACGAAGGCCATATAGTAGCTTTTTAATTAGGAAAGAGTCAGCTGGGTCAGGGAGGTTGCGTATTTTGTGGACATAGGCTATTCCTAAGATTCAAGGATGAAATAAATTGGGCCAGCCTTTCGGTTGGGACTGGCAGCAAGACATGGCCCGTTATAATGAAGCTGGTGGAATGACTGATAGTGCCTCCACGCATTCTTATAGGAAGTAAACGTTGATGGTGCTAAGGACTTATTTAGTAATGAGAGCACAATTTAGTGGATTGCCACATTTCAATTGAAAGGATTTTCTTAGTTTTAACCGAAGGTTGGATAGAGATGTGTGAGTTCTTTGATACTTGCAGGGAGAGGGAGTCCGAATCAGAAGTAAATGGGGAAGGAAGTAGTAAGGACATGTCAACAAACTTATTTGCCCATATTGATTTTTTCAAAGGGGCCTTAATTTGATCTAAAATGGAAGTGCTTATCGGTTCGACATATGGTGTGCCAATACCTGTAATCAAGTTAGTATGGGTAATGTCTGGATCCATCGACTCGGGCTCCGTGTCAAAATTGGAATCGTCGACCAAAAGAGGCCTCGGTGACTGAGTAGAGGGAATGTTGACCGTTGTCACCTTGGAACGCACTAACATTGAGCTCCTTTCTGAAGTGGTTGTGGCATCGTCAGATTCGTCGCCCGAACTCTCGTGAACAAAGGACACAACATTCCCTGCTGACACTGTGTGTCTATGCAGTCTGTTGATTCCAGAGGAACTAGCTCTCACTCCAGGATTAACTGCGGACGACGCCGGGACAGCTGTCTCAGTAGACTGGGTGTTTTGGTGCGCCAAATGTAAGGCGGGAGAAACCAGCGTACGCGGCGTTGGTGATGGTTTCGCTTGTTTAGCTGGCGAAGGGAACACCTCGCAGCAAGAGCAGCTAGACGCTGTTGCCGGCTTCCGTTTGTTCCGAGGCATCTGGAAGTTAATTGAAATTGCATTAATAAACTGAAGTGATACCAAGTAAGGCATGCCTGTGGTGTGCACCGCAAGACGCTAAAGGCCTTACTATTTATGATAGGGTGTTACTGCATGGCAGCTCCCCTAACTAAGATACTCACATAGAAAAAAGGGGAAATCTGCACCATAGCTCCCTTAAATACCATTGCAAACAAATTGGGATAACTGCACCGCAGGTCCCATAAATAATAGCCATTGGCAAACAAATTGGTATTCTGCACCGCAGGATCCATAAATAATAGCCACTGGCAAACAAATGGGGATATCTGCACCGCAGGTCCCCTAAATGATAACCGCAAGCAAACATATTTGGGTAACTGCACTGCAGGTCCCATAAATAATAGCCACCGGCAAACAAATGGGGATAACTGCACCGCAGGTCCCCTAGCTGATAGCCGCAAGCAAACAATAGGGGTAACTGCATCGCAGGTCCCGTAAATAATAGCCACCGGCAAACAAATGGGGATATCTGCACCGCAGGTCCCCGTAATGATAGCCATAGGCAAACAAATTGGGGTATCTGCACCGCATCTCCCATAAATAATAGCCACTTGCAAACAAAACGGAATATCTGCACCGCAGGTCCCGTAAATGATAGCCATAAGCAAACGAATTGGGGTAACTGCACAGCAGGTCCCATAAATAATAGCCATTGGCAAACAAATCGGAATATCTGCACCGCAGGTCCCGACAATGATAGCCATAAGCCAACAAATTGGGATTACTAAACCATAGTTCCCAGAAATAAAAGCCACTTGCAAACAAAAGGGAATAACTGCCCCTACGCCCTTAAATCAATTTAATAGACAAGACGCCCAAATTAATAAGCAGTGGCAAACAACGATGATAAACAAGGGTCAATCCGTCACCTTAAAACGACAGGCAAAAAATACTTAGCTTCTATTTGAGAGATTGACGGTGAGCAGCTATAATAGCTGCCCGGATATTCGACAGTAGCTTGAATTGCCCGTCATCAGAAAGGTGGCAGCCATCTGACGCAAAATTCTTGTTCTTCGTTTCCGGAGACCAGAATCCCTTCATCCTCCATAGAAAAGCCCTGTTGGGAAAGCGGGACTTAAGTGTTGTGTCCGATGATGCATTTAACTTGTCCACTCTGGCATTGAACCAATGCAAATCCACTGGGAACCTAGTCCTGATTTTAGGTTCGCAACGATGAAGTACTTGGCAAACAATGACCTTTGCAACTTTAATGTTTGATAACGCTTCATACACAATGTCACAAATTTGTTCTTCGATGGATTCCACCGAAACGTCCTTGTACAAATCGTTAGTACCCACCAGCAGGACCAAAATCTCTGGAGTATAATCAGCAACGAAATCCATTTTCCCGATTAATGACCTAGCTCGAGCTCCTGGAAAACCGTTGAACTGCACCATTGTCCCGAGTTGTAGGCCCAGACGGTAATTAAGTTCATCTTTATGCCGAATGAAATCTTTCAAACGTGAAACAAACGAATGTCCAAACAATTGCGCCTTTATGGGCGCCGCCATCTTGATATTCCGAACAAAGGAATTCGCACGAAACACTAAAATGCTCCCAAAGTCAGGCTGCCACCGATCATAAACCAACGCAAGCAAGTGAAGCGTTGTTATTAAACAAACGATAACATAAACGATATACCTCGAGTATTTCCACACAAACACACTCACAAAAAAAATTCTTTGTTTATATATATATATAATTGTATTAAGCGGAGGCGGAATGGAGGTACGATACTTTTTCTAGCAACTTTCTGCTTACAGCGTTCTCTAAGACTGAGAGAAGGGCGCTTTGCTTTGTCTGCGAAAGGACGCTATGCGCGTGGTCACGTGACTCGGACTTCGGAGCCCGATTGGCTGAGCGCTATGCAACATTAGGCAACCTATTGGCACAATTCCAATCCGCCCCGCGTCTTTACATAACTTAGAACCAAGCTCGATTCATAAAACCTTTTATGTGTGCATAAAATTTCATTTATCTAGCTTTCTAAGTCATGCAGAAGTAAATTTAGTCTTTTCACCAGGCATGTTTATAATGTTTATTATTTACTGCAAACTGCTAGACTTTTCTAGACCAGAAAAGAGATGATTGAAATTATTTAGACCAGACAGATGATCAAATTCTGAGATGTTTGTATTATTGTACTATCAGTATTATTATTTTTATTCTTAATTGATACTTGTAAGTTTGTTCATTGCATCGTGCCTCATAAAATTATTGCTGTGGTTTCCTCTTAGCATTGAGTAATTAAACCGTACTTAAATTAAGAATTTGTAGTTCTCTTGTATTGCCTTTTAATGTGTGTTAAATCCTATGAGATTATTTACACTTATGTGTGTTTTGAATATCGCTGGGTCATACCCTAGTCCTACAGAAATGATATGCAGAAAAAAATGTGTTTTATGATAGTACTAAAAGAATGCAAAACATCTCAAATTTTATCTTTATTTTGATCATATTATCAGCCCATATAACCTTTTAAAGAACATACATAGGATAAGTATAAATACTCATGCTTTGCTACAGCAACATTGCAACATCTATAAACTACTTGTGCAGGGTCCCAGCTTTTTGTAAGAACGAAATTCCATGATTTTTTCCTGATGGAAAATACAAATTCCAGGATAATAATTTATTTTCCTTTTTCTTGATTTAGACACCCTCAATAAATAGCAGTAACATGTTTTATATTTATGTAATTTTATAGCAATGGCCTCCTATCTCCCCTCACAGCCATCCTTTCCTCACCTTTTCATTTATTTTAATTTAATGTTTGTTTTGCAACAATAATTGGAACATATTGTTGGTAATAAATAAGTGATATTATAACATATAAAAAATAAGTGTTATAGATAGATAGATTAGATAGATTTATTTCGGTATAGGAAGCATATACACAGGTCACTACATAACAAAGAATAAAATAATAAGCAATTATTAAAAACCATATCATGTACAATAAACTATGACATGCTCACCAAACCAAGGATAACACAAAAAAGAGCAAGCCCTTATTTCCATTGTGGTCCTTATTACTGGTGGCATGACAAAAAGAGGCAGACCTTAAACATAACTATGTTGACCTTAAACATAACTATGTTCATAGTAAAATAATTATTTAATGAAATAAAAAATATATATCACCGTTCAAAAGAGATCAAACTAATTATCACAGTAGTGCTCAGAAAATATGACAGGAGCTGGAAACTAAGATCAATTGATAATGTTATCAATTATTGCAACACATAGATATTTTGACAGTTGTAATTTGATGATATGAGGTATCATGAATTATCTAAATTAAATATATTGCTAAAATGTATGTTATGAAGTATGAACTAATAATTATTAAAAATAAAAACCTAAGACGAAGTTAATATCTGCTTATTAAAAGTGAAAAGATACACATATATAAAAAATTAAATATTATTCATTAAATGAATTTTAATGGCAACCTTAAAGCCTTCTAACCTGTTGACCTCTGTGAGTGACTCAGGTAAAGAGTTCCAGAGTTTAATGCTGTTAAAAGAAAAGGATTTGGAACCATGACATTTGACCTTGGGTAAACAATACCCACCCTTTTTACTAAGCCTAGTGCTGTAATTATGCATAGAATCTTGGGAAACAAAGTGTTCACTCAAGTAATCTGGAAAAAGGCCATTTCTTATTTTGAAGAAATGACATAACATTATTTGATTTACTCTCATGTGAACTTGTAACCAGTTGAGGGACTTAAAGTGAGATTGGTCAATATGAACTCTAGAATCAAGGTCAAGAACAAACCTAATTAACTTATTTTGACAGGTTTGTAACTTATTTCTTAAAGACTGAGTTATACTATTATACCAAACAGAACAAGCATAATCATAATGACACTGAATCAGTGACATTACAAGAAGTTTCTTCGTATGCAAAGTAAGGAAATCTTTCTTACGATAAAGTAATTTTAACCTAGAATTGGCCTTTTTCAAAAGAGACTCAGCCATTGAGCAGAAAGAAAGGTTTTGGTAAAGGGTAATTCCAAGATACTTAACGGATGATGTAGAAGCAATGGGTGTTCCATTACAAGATATATCAATGCTAGATTGTGACCTAAGTTTTTGCTTGGACCCAAACACAATTGACTCAGTTTTACCTAAGTGCAATGACAACTTATTGTCGATCAACCATTGGCTAACCAAGTTCATATCATCTGTTAGTGCCTTTTCAACATCAAGTACACTTTTACCAGAAACAAGGATTCCAGAATCATCAGCATATAATAACAATTTATTTTTAACCACAGCTGACATATCATTCACGTAAATTAGAAAAAGAAGGGGTCCAAGGATTGAGCCTTGGGGTACACCACAGGTTATACTGGCCTTAGAAGAAAAGGTACCGGAGACATCAACAAGCTGGTTTCTTTCCGACAAGTATGATTTGAACCAGTTTAAAACGCTATCACTAAGACCGGATGCACGAAGCTTCATGAGAAGAAATGAGTGGTCGACTGTATCAAACGCCTTCTGTAAATCTAACATAACCATGCCAACAATTTTACCTTTATCATTTTCATACCTGATAAAATCTGTTAGGTGAATTAAACAAGTATTCGTGGAGAAGCCACTTCTAAAATCTGACTGAAATTTATACAATAATTTATTATCTTTAAAATAAGATTTAACCTGGTCATAAACTACCTTTTCAAGGATTTTAGAAATAACATTTAAAATGGACACAGGCCGGTAATTACCTACAGACAATTTTTCATCCTTTTTATAGAGGGGAACAACTCTTGCCGTCTTAAGATCATCGGGGACTTGACCTTGTATGAGGGACAAATTAATGATGTGAGTTAAGGGACTAACAATAACAGAGGACCCTTCTTTGACAAAACGCGAAGGTATGCCATCTAAGCCAGTAGCTTTCTTTGTACCAAGTGAAGTTAAATATTTAAGAACTTAACTCTCAGTTACAATGGAAAAAGAATAACTATTAGCATAAACACCCTTATTTGCATAAAAAGAATTAACAAAATTAACACCAAATTTGTGTACACTTTCAGGTAATTTTGCAACAAGTTTACATGCAATAGTTGTATAGAATTCATTAAATGTTTCAGCAATAAGTTTCTTTTCAAAACAAATATTATTATCAATGTTAAAACACATGTTGGAGCCAGATGTTGCTGAACCTTTCTTTGAAGGCAAACCAAGATTTTTAAGAGTTTTCCATAAGGATGATGAATCATTTTTATTTTGATCAAGTACATTGTTAAAATAATCTTTTTTAGCATTGTGAACAAGTAACTGAACTTTATTTCTAAGAGTCTTAAATATGTTATAATTATCTACACTTATATCCTTTTTATAATTGTAAAAGGCTTTGTCTCTTTCATTCATAGCACTGAGAATGTCTGAGTCTATCCAAGGTTCTGTTCTCTGCTTAATTCTAGTCTGTTTTAAAGGAGCTATGTTGTCTATCACAGATAAAAAAGATGTTTAAAAATACACCAAGCTTCATTAACACTATCACATAACAGAACAGGAGTCCAGTCAATGGCTAAAAGACTTGCCTGAAAATCTTCTGTATTATAATTTTTTAAAGATCTTAAAGTAACGTTGTTATGAGAACTAATAGGAATTTTACTAACTTTCCTAGTACAAAATATTAAACTATGATCACTAAAAGAAGTGTAAATTACACCTGACTGAGTAATGTTGTCAATATTAGAAACCAATATCAAATCAATTATGGTTTCAATGGTTGAACAAGTTCTAGTTGGTTCTGAAATCAGTTGTTTGTAATGAAACATATTAATAAATGATTTGAAACACTTTAAAAGAGTATTACATTTGTTCATGGACACATCAGTGTTAAAATCACCCAGTAAAATAGATTCATGTTCTAAAAAATCATTGCATGAAGAGCACAAAGATTCTAGACTGGTATAAAAGTTCTGTTGTAAAGGAGGTCTATACAAAGCACCACATAAAATAGGTTTAGATTTTGGTAATAAAATGTCAATCCAAATAGCTTCAAGATCATCGCGATTCAAATCGGAACGAATATTATAGGATAAGTCCTTCCTGACGTATATACAAACACCACCGCCATGTCTGTTTCGATCCCTTCGCTGAATAGAGTAGTTGTTGATATTTACTTCCGAATCTGGAACAGAGTCATCTAGCCAGGTTTCAGAGACACAAATACATGCAGCCTTGGAACGTCGAGCTACAGAATCAATTTCATGTAATTTTGGTAGTAGACTTCTTGAATTTATGTGAAGAATATGAAGTCCACGTTTATTAAACACTTCATAGCCGCTTGTGGTAGAATCATTTTCAGTGGGGCCGGGACATGGATGGACATCTCCACACAGCAATAAACATATAGGATAAAAACTGTCTCTTCGTTCTATTGCTAACGATGGTTGTTTTCTGTTAGACACGGAACAGTTGATGAATGTGTAAAATACAGATGTTGTCCATAGTTGACAGGTAGAATGTTGACACAGTCCGAAATATAACTAGCTAAAGAAACTTCAGCGTACAGTTTATATAGTATTGACATACCTGTACGCTGAAGCTAACCCCGTATCGAAAGTCAACCAGAGTCGTAACATATTTATGTCACGCTATAAATCAAAGAAAGCTCATTTTCTTGGATACATTTCTACATATATTGGTGAATGAATATAAATTACTGCATCGATGAATATTTAAAGGTTCAAATGTTTCAAATGCATCTTACAATAGATGAAAACAAGGGACAAAATTGTCACAAAACCAGGTTTTCATTGTGAAAAAAAATCTGATAAAGGGAGACAACTCAAACTGAACTTTTGAAATGAACAAACAAAATTAACCCCCTTTGTAAGTTTGTTTGAAAATTAATCTATTTTAGTCGTGGCAACCTTGACATTGGAGATATTGACGTGATTCTTTCATGCGACGCACCGTCCCATGATGGTGAACAAATGTGCCAAATGATTTTAAAATCTCACAATAAATGACATAGTTATGGCCCAGACAAGCTCATTTATGGTCATTTTTGACCTTTGAACTCAAAGTGTGACCTTGACCTTGGAGATATCGACGTAATTATTTCGCGCGACACACCGTCCAATGATGGTGAACAAATGTGCCAAATGATTTTAAAATCTGACAATGAACGACATAGTTATGGCCCGGACAAGCTTGTTCCGCCCGCCCGCCAGCCAGCCAGCCTGCCCGCATTCGCCAATCTAATAACCAGGTTTTCCTTCGGAAAACCTGGTTAATAACTCTCATCAGTCTGAAATTCACACTTTTGACGCCATTGTCGCTTTGTCACGTGACGAGTTTTCATTTGGATACTTTTGGATCGACCTTGACATTTTATGCTGAAATTGTAAACATTACTTTCGTTTTCTGAAATCTATTATTTGTGATTAACAACTTACGTCTGCAGTGATTTTTTTTGCTTTTTTTTGTTACAGCCTTCGGCATTTGGATTGGGAAAATATGCGCGATAAACCATGAAATTGGGAAAAATAGCGCGATAAACCATGAAATTGGGAAACATTATAAATATGATTATAAGAACAGAATAAAAATTGCTAAGTTCATGTTTTACAGCATTTTTTATATTATTATGTGTAAAAACAGGCGTTAACAATCGGGATACATCAACTATCGTCGGTATCCTCAGCAATATAGAGAGAGATGTGTGGATAGCAACGTAAAATGGTATTCGGCTAAATTCGCGAACATTCGTAAGTCAGTTGTCATTCGGCGAAGACTCGACAAGCTCGATCGGCACTTGTTCTACGAAATTAACGCTAAATAACATTGTAATCTTATTGGCTTAATTGGGAAAATTTGGTCAATTTTGGGGAAATTTTGGTCAGATTTTTGGGAAAAAACGTCATTTTTTTGCAATTGGGAAGCAGCCGAATATCGGCGGTAATTTTGGGCAAAAAAAATCACTGGTCTGGTGGATTATAAGACTGATTTCATTGTAAATCAGGTAGTTTTATATAATATTTACTTTGACTTTGTATTGACACTACAATTTGTTTACAAAATAAGCCAGAATAATTAAAATACCGGGAAATGTCATTCTGAATTTGAAAACACTTGAGCACATGGTTTGTTACTAAAAATAGAAATAACGTCATATGACCGTGAAATCTCGGGAGATTCGCATTTCAAGAAAGTCTGTCACATTGCTCTTTTTCTCGATATGTAAGAGCAGAATAGATACATTTTAAATGTTTAAGATAGTATTTTGTGAAAGAATACATCAGTTAAAAGTGAAAAATGTCAATCTTTCCAATCAAGTGGTTGATTTGGGCCAACAACTGCATTTAAAAGCTGTTTTGGACCGGGCTTTGTTAACTGTCAACTTTTCGGGAATTTCTGGTTGACTTTCCTAATGGGGTTGGTCCATAACTATCGCGCCTGTCAAAAATCATTAAAAGCGACATTTAAAGTTATGGTAGCCAGAACTAAAATATAACCAGCCGGGTACTGGTGCACTTGAAAGTCATAAGAATCGTATTCAACAATGAAGCGACATGAATAAAATATAAACATAAATGCTATCTTCACAGTGTTCATGATTGCGTTTTGTCGTTGCCTTATAACTCAAAAACCATAAATATAAAGAAGTGAAACACTTGACTGACCGACATCAGACGATTGTCCGAAGAAAACACTAATGTAAATAAACAATGCCTCTTTAGGTCACAGACCACCAATTCAATTCTCGCTTCTGTAGATTTATTTGTCGATTACGCCGAGGTATGTGTTATTTTATGTGATATCATTGTGATACACTTTTTGAATGCAGAGACAAAAGGCATGCAGATCTACTCGATACTTGAGCCATTTTCCTCTTGTGACGCAATGTTGTTAGTCTGGGAGGAATACGGGGTAACAGGGGGCAAATGCTAGCTCTGGAGGCAAGGGGCGCTAGTCCCTTTTGGCTTTATAGTTTGTTACATATTACAAGGTTATATATATATATATATATATATATATATATATATATATATATATATATATATATATAAATAGGTAGGTATTTACTATTTACTTTACACTTAGCTCCATGTAAACTACAAAGCCACCATAGCCATGCAGCGGAATCAACTTGCTGTTTTAATTGAATGGACTTTTCGACACAAGTCGGGAAAGTCTGACCAAACGAAATTCCCTGATTTTCCCTTGATTTCAGGAACTTTTCGCAAATTCACAGACTTTGCCCTGACTGGAAAAAGTGAAAGTATTTTTCCAGATTTTTAGATATTTGTAAGAATCAGTTTCTTTGTTATATATATCAGTATTATTTTCAGTATTGTTTGTATAATCAATATATGAAGAAATGTAACTCAAGTGTGCTTGTTTGCATTGTAAACTTGATATACGAATGTAAGATGTTTAGAATAGTATAAAAGCTTTGAAGTTCGTGGGGGAATTTTATCCAGAAAATAAAGCAATCGTCTAAATATATTTTCCAAAATGTTTTAATAAAAGAAAGAAATTCGTCATTATAAATTGATACAATTTGTGCATATAGTTTTTTATCTAAAAATCCCATCACCAATGTAGCAAATTTAATACCCATTGCAGTTCCTTTAGATTGGTTGTAGTACTTGTCATTAAAATTGAAGTTATTATCTTCAAGTATTATTTTTATGCTTTTATTTTATAATCCAGTGTGATAACCTTTCATTAACCGGATCAGGATATTTTGAAGCCAATAATTATTAGCTTCTAAACCAAGAGTATGCGGTACATTAGAATAAAAATTAATTACATCAAATGGTACTTATGTACTTGACTCTGGGACTTGTGAAGGTATATGTTTTAGGAAATCTATGTTGTTTGTTATATTGCTTTTGACATATTTTACAAACGGTTTCAACAAGATATCCAATAAAGAACTTAAACGACTCGTTTCACAGTTAGTTCCAGCGACTATTGGGCGAAAGCTTAAATCGTCGGATCCATTAACTCGATATATGCTGAATTACTATTTTTAATTGCATCCTGAATGATTTTACTTTTATGAAGTTTTGGAAGACCATTAAATAGACTTGTTTTCAATTTAAATTTTAATAAGAAATCGTGTTCCTCTTTAGTTTGTTTATTATTTTCCTTTAGTAAATTGCGTATTTTTGAAAGTGTTATTTGACTACCATTTTCAGGGATTTGTTTATAATATTCAACGTCATTTTGCATTGCTAACAATTTTCTTTTAAGCTCAGTTGAATTATCCGAAGGGATATTAAATAATTATAACTCTCTGATTATACTCCTTTAATTGACGTTTCGGCATAATGCCTTTATCAAAACATTGGAAATTCTATGTTAACTACATTTTTACGTCTTTTAACTGCACAATTTAAATAACAAAGAAAAATGTTTTTAAACGTCAAATGGCCTTGTACATGATGACGTCATAAATTGCTGGATAGTTTCCCGTAGCAGGACATCAAGTTGGTTTTTTGTATTTAGTCCATTTGGTGATTGCGTTTGAAACTTCTTTATGAAATCCAATTCTTTAATAAGTCTGTAATAATGGGAACTGTCTCTTATTTGTGTTAACACTTACACACCCATATCCTACACTCTTTGGCCAGCACCATTGAAATGTTCTGAGATTGGTTTCTCTCTTCGTAGCCGCACGTCAGCCTCGTGTTCTTTGGCACGTTCCTTTAATGATCAGCTTGTCTCTCCGACGTATACCATCTTTTGGCATTTAATACAAAATATACCGTACACCAAGTTATAAATGTTACAGTTCTGTTTTATTGTTTCGTTTGGAATTTCACTTTTTGGGTTGTTATGAAAACCTCTTTTCAACATTTTACAGACTATACAATTAGTCTTACACGATTGTGGTATTAGTTGAAAACGTTTGTTTATTTCTTTATTTGTTTTTCCGTGAACTAAAATGTCACCGATATTCCTATCTCGTCTATATGCAACTATTGGTACGTCTGGGAATACATTTTTCATTCTGTCTGATTTATATAGTTTGTCGGTATGTTTTCGAATTATTGAGTGGATATTTGGAAGGTTGTTAGAATAAGTTATAGCTAGTGGTAATCTCTTGTTGGCTGTTTTATTTGTTTCTTTCTTCTTAAGTAAGTCTTTCCTATTTAAATTATCAACTCGGGATAATTCATGGTTTACAAATTTATTTGGATATCCTCTTTTCTGTAGATTCTGTTTTAGTTCTTTTTTCCGATGTCTGTATTTGTTTTCGTCAGAACATATTCTTTTTAAACGTATTCCTAATCCATAGGGTATTGCTTTCTTCACATTTGTTGGATGGTCTGAGTCATATTGGACATATTGATGCTTATCAGTTGGCTTTGAGTATAAATCAGTTGTTATTTTATTATCTTCTAGTTGAATTTTTGTTTCTAAGAAGTCTATCTGTGTTGTGTTCCATCTTATTTCTACTTTGATGTTTTCATGAAGTTTGTTAGCATAGTCGAAAAATTGTATGGGTTCGTCAATTCCATGTGTCCATAGTCCAAACCCATCATCTATGAAACGTTTATAGAATATTGGTTGTTTATTATATTCAGATAATTGTTCATCCCTTTTTCTCATGTAACAACAGGCATCATTTCTCCCAAGTTTCGATCCAATAGCTACTCCCTCTTTTTGTCTGTATTCTTGTCCACAAAATTCGATCACATTATTTTCTAAAGCAGTTTCAATCATTTCAATCACCGCTTCAGTGTTGATGGTCTTAGTACAGCGTTCATTTAAAGCTTGTTTGCACGCCTCAAGGCCCTCTTTCTTTGGAATCGATGGGTATAACTTGATAACATCAAAACAGTATAAGATAATTCCTTCTGGTAATGGTGTAGTTATTTCCCTCTCTATAGCGTTTAAAAATGCCGTGGTGTCTCTTATATAGCTTGGTGTTTCTATAACATAGGTTTCTAGCTCCTTTTCTGCTACTTCTGCCATTCTCTCAGTACATGTTCCAATGCCATTTACGATTGTTCTATACGGGTTGCCTTTTTTATGTATTTTTGGATTTCCTTTGAGTTTCCCGCTTGATGGTTATTTGGGTATCAAGTATTGCTGTAGGTTCTTTGAGATAATGTCGTTTTAAAATAGTTTATTTGCTAGTTGCTTCACCTTTTTGTTTGCATTTTCAAGTCCATTCCCATTAGTTTTTTCATATGATGTACTGTCATTATGTTCATTCCGGAGTTTTTCTACATATTCATTTGCGTCTGTTACCACTATTCCAGAACCTTTGTCTGCAGGCCTTATTATTATACTTGAATCATTTAGTAACGTGTGCAATGCTTGTTTTTCTTGTCTTGTGATATTTGACTGTCCATTTTCATTTATGCCATTTAGAATATCATTTTTAACTGCTTCTATATAAGCATCTAGCCACTTTTCTCTACCAGGTTCAGGAGTAAAACGGCTTTCTTTTTTATTTCGATGTTATATAATTTTCTTTTATATAATATTAAGATATATCGTTTAAGCTCTAAGCATACTATGTTTAAATCGTTCATGTTTGGATTTATATTATCAAGGACTATATTCTGACATGTGATATGATTAGGTATATTTGGTATACTTCTAAGAATAATCACAGAAATACTAATTTCTTTGGTAAATGGACAATGCCAGATCAAGTGTATTATATTTTCAACTTAAATATTACAAAATGTACATATATTATTTGCAACAATTTTCATTTTGAACTGAACTATTCTACACTGGAGAAATCTGATAAATATTTCCTTAGTTAGTTTGAATACGAGTGCCTGTACTTTTGATCAGTCAATATTAAAAAATACTGAGTTCCATTTTTTTTTTAATTAATGTTTTTTAAATATGTTTCTCTTCTATTGGGCTGGTTTCTATTTTTTAAATGTAGGTTGGTAATATAGGTCATTGAGTTTTTTGGTCAAAATTTTGGTCAGAATATCATCAAAATTTATTATTGACAGCCTTTCAATATACAATATAAAGCTTTTCAAAACATTCAGCTAGAATTTTTTGTCAAATATAAACATATTTCTGGGTGTCGCAAATTTTTCTATTTATATTGATTGTTTGTTTCTGATGGGTTTTTGGCGCTAAATTAAATAACCACGTAAGATGAATTTCGTTTATGTAACTTTGACGTATTAACAGAATGTAATGTATTTCATGATTCACGTGCTTTTCAATCAGAAAATGTATTTCATGATTCACGTGCTTTTCGTTCAGAAAATGTATTTCATGATTAACGTGCTTTTCGTTTAGAAAATGTATTTCACGATTCACGTGCTTTTCGCTCAGAAATTTTGTTGACGTAAATGTAGATTGTTTACTCTAATACTCCTTTTTGCTCCAAATTATATTGATTTGCGGGAAATATGCTCATTTTTGAATTGTTATCAGGATAATCTTGCTTATCATGTATTTCTTAAGTATTTTCACGCCATTTTTTCTACTATATATTTCGATGTTATCCTGAGCTAGAGAGAATATAAAAAAGTGCAAGTAAAAGTTATTGAAAAAGTGCTGTTTAAAAGTTTGAAAAGAATACGTTTTGTTATAGGGTTATAAAAGTGGTCGAAAAGGGTTTAAAGAATTGTTCTTTGTGTTAATTCAGTGTAGTTACAAACGAAAAGGAAATCCCGCTACACTGAGCATACATTTTACCAGTATTAAATATTTTTTACCAGAATTGAATATTACTATAAAATTTATTAACGATTTTGTCAGTGAATAACAATTTCCTTCGCCCGACACTATTCACTTAATCCATGTTATTTTCATGTTTTTCTCAAAGGAACATATATCAACCATATTTAACCCACCGTCATTAAACTCCTTAACAAATACTGTTCTTTAATTTTGCTTGGTCCTAAACATAGTTTGTCATTCCATTTTAATGTGAATATTTATTCACCTTATTTTATGTTTTATTCAATAAAACGAAAAAAATATTAATTGTGAAAACAGAAAACACGCCCATCGTATACTAAACCGATTCCCACGAATTAAATATGAGCATAGCCTTGAGAAAACCGGGCTTCATGTATTTTCGACAGTAGTTTATAGCTTGGTCCGTAAAGGCGTTGTATGAGGCAGTTTTCCAACAATAACAAAGCCGCCGTCAACAAATATGTTGAAAAATGACATAATAAATAAATAAATAAATAAACAAATAAATATATATATTATATCAATCGTCTTAAAATAAATTCATTATTTAGGCGTTATTAACTCCCATATACAATATTTGAATTATGGTTTTAAGATAAAAATAAAATAAATTTTGTCTGTGAAAAACGATTGCACAAACTATTAAATCGCGTGGACGTGGCCATTACACGTTAAAAAATTGCATCATAAATGGTCATGATTAACGGATTTTTGGTTTATTAAATAATACATTTATTAAAGCTGTGTTTGATGCAAGATAAACGAGAGACTGATCAACAAATATATAATTGTTATCTCCAAGTTTGATCACAATTTTGTTTTACCATACAGTTGTTGTTGGAAATCATCTATGGTCGTTGATACCATTTAAATCGAAATGCCTCATTCAGCTACACAAATTAATTCGTTTATAAACCGTTATGATAAACTTGAATAACTTTCTGGGCTGCTTAGTCGTTGATGTTACTTTTCAGTGTAAGCAGATTTAGCCGAATGGTTAATTTATTACAGACCTTCCATAACTAGTTAAGCCGAAATAAGCGGTTTACAAATTGCATGATTAAATGATTCATTAACGTTGCTTTTACAATTTGTATTAGCGCTGAATATAGGATTAAGAAACCGTGGAGACACACCAAGCCCATTTCGATGTGTTTCCATGGTAATCTTATCATAACTCGAACGTTAATCGGTTTTATTTATAAGAGCATTGAATTCACAAGTCTCAATGGGCGAACGTGATGAATATCAGCTTACGCATCGTATATCTTTTCTAAAGGGAGCTTTTAAATTAATGACGAAATATCTCATCCGCATGGCTTAAATGGTCAGTATAATATTAAAAAAACACATCGACACATTCACAGTATTCATAGCGCAGCACAACAAAAACGCGGTACCTTCCAAATTAAAACATCATGTCCACCCGGATCCCCCTTCATGGAAGTATGTGTGTTTTGTAATGGTTACCATACCGAGTAGGTGAGTTTAACTTCGGATACTCATATCTCCCCATGCGACATAAGAGCACACCAATATTGAACATATTAAAAAAAACTAAGAAGCTGGAAAATGCAGTTGTAACTAACAAGAAATATCTTTTAAAAGATATACGAAATTGATTTGGGTGAGCGTTGTTGAAAGATCAAGAGGCGAGATCAAAGAAAGCGAATGCCTTTTTCTGTGCAGTTCTTAGCTGCATCACACGCAATCGATTACTGGGTGTTGCGTATCATCCGTATATATTTGAAATATTTATACGCGCGTTGTTCGAACAAACTTGTTTTGTCGGATATTGTTATTTGATTCGATTATGAATAGTATTAAGAACTATCGCACTCATGATAAATGCATCTGTCAATATGATAGAATAATTCTTATTAAATTGATCACATATACTATTCATCATTGAATTCTGTAAACACATTAAGAATCTAGTATTGCAATACTATAATTATATCGCTGAACATCATCATTTAAGATATTTCTGGTCAAAATAAAATTCCATACACTTAGTTCAGGCTAGCGTTTAAAAAACGGTTCTTTTGCTGAGCGAGAACTGACCATGATATCTTTTCGGCATTTATTCATTTTTGTTCGAGAAAATCGCAGGAACAACACAACGCAGACATGATCCAAAATTAATTTTACTATTTAATCGGTAATGCAATGTTATTTTGAAATACAAGTTTTAATACATTTTACTTTGTCCGTTAGTTGATGGTGTCTGGCTTTCGTGGTCACCATTGAAACGTCATATGATAAGACGGCTACATACGTCGAACATGGACGTGAGCAAATCCAGCTCCGGCATTCGGAGGCCTGAATTGTTCTGGAGCGAATCATGGTATCAACATGTGCAAGCTTGCAAAATGTCTTAGTGTGTGTATAATTTTATTTCTTTAGACTCATCCAGAAATAGTCATATAATAAATTATATTTAAAACCTAAACAAATACATATCATACTGGTCGATGCAATACAGTAACAGTTAAAAGATGTCAGACACCATTTTATGTCTTATTTTATTTACTGTTTCTTGATATTGAACATTTAAAACAGGAACTGACAGTACAGGTAATGATTACTGTAAATGTGTTCTTTGCTTTGCGGTAACAACTTTACTTTAAATATTACCAAACCAGAAATTCCTATGCGTGCTCTTTAGTATGAATCGTTTAAATGATCAGGTTGGAGAGAATGGTACGGCGAACGCGCTGTGACCTGTGGTTACGGTGCCCTATGGCGTATGAAGATTTGTTCTTCTTCTGATCACGACGTGGGCGCCCTATTGACGGTGTTGTTCTCAACAAAAAATACTTCATGCGACCAAATGTTGCGAAAGGAAATTATTAAAGGGCGAAACACAAACAAAAGCAGTAGAACGCCTGTGTGCTTGCGTTTATTCCTTTGTTCGTGGGGTGTGACATTTAAATGGCACCTTTTTAAAAGTCGGCTCATATTGGAATGTTAACATAAATCTTCTTTGCGTCTTCCTAGACATTAATTGATCGCAAGATTTTTGTCTTGGTCCAAAAGCGCTATTATTATACAATTATTATAAATGTTGTATGTTGTTTTGTATTTCCCATTTGGGAGTATATTTCAAAACATGTATCTTGTAATTGTAGATCTTAGATTCTGTGATGTAAATGTGTGTGGATTGTAACATTTCAAATTGATATCCATATGATAATGACTTATCACTGACACAGGTAATTATTGTTTCTGATTATCGTTTCTTAGAACTATGTGTTACTAGTCAAATAACAGTTATAACAATTATATCATTTCAGTAACTAAGAAAATTGATGAAAAATACAATATGATAGACACCATGTGTAAAATAATAACTCCATATGGAATTTAACACTGTCATGAAAAGCTTTTAACAAGAAAACACGTATTTGTATTTGATGTTTAATATAAAACTGAATGTTGTGTACATGTATATAAATGCATGTGTACACATTAATGTAGCTCTGCAATGCACGTGTATTTCAACTGTTAACTACTCTCTATATAATATGAATGTGTGTTAAATCTTTTGATGGAAAATGAGATGTGCACACACACTCATTGTATAGACAGTAGGTTCTATATTTCTGCCAGATATTTAATTTTTAAAATTGATCGCTAAACATAGCATCAAATTTGTTTTGCCCAATGCATATAGCATATACTTCGTTTCATGTTTACATGTTTCTAGTGACATTGATTAATGAAACACATCAACTCAGATATTGACATCTCAAATAGAAAAATTAAAAATACATGCATTATACTAACATCTTAGACCGACCATCGTTTATCAAATTGTTTATTTGTTGTTGCTGGTATACTTTAATCATTCTATATATTTTATATTTAAACAATTAGTAACTGCGTGTTCTCATTGTTTAATTGCGTAGTTGTAGTGTTAATTAGCAATTCAGATAGTTCCGCGTCGTTAAGCATATCAATCATAATTACGCATGTATTTCATATTGAATCGGTTGAATCATAATTACAAAATATGCGCGTGTCCGGGTTTGAGAAAACAACTTAAAAGCCTCAATTGATAGTACACCAAAATGCACTTGCGAAAAGGAGATGGCTTTCAACCTCATATGGATGTTGGTTGTTTTGCTGGGAACATGTGACATATCCGTAGTTCTGTTAAGTGTCGGCGTCTTCACTGACGCATGAAATGTTCTCTCGGTTCCGTTCCTCGGTGGAAAACTTCACCTACAGGTGGGGCTGTGGTCGGTCAGCAACTGTATAGAAGTTCCTGCCACGGGATTGCAAAGAATATGCCGAAAAACTTCTTTGGACTCGATAACGATCATATTATCATTTGAATATGAGTTATTTAAACTTTCTTTTAAGGGGATGAACATAAACGAAGCACCAGTGAGGTGTTATGGAAATGTTGATGTCTATGTAGTTACAATTATGGATTGTTGTTTATAAGAATTGAGCTAGTAATGGGTATCTCATGAAGGTAGTGTGATATTCATTTATTTTGATTATGATTAGTCGATCACTAGCTTTTTTAAGAAAAATGCCGTGATCACCATGTAATTGAAGGTGTCAGCCTGTGGTCAAAGACATAGTTTAACTGAAGAAAAAACACAGCGTTTTCCATATACACTGTAATATGGTTTTATCTAGTATAAATGTGTCAGAAAAGAAACTATGATCAATTAACAATTTTGTTCGATTTGATTTAACTAGGTTCTGGGTATTTTGAAATATTGCTCGAGAGCTTTTTTGTTTTGTTTATTATTAAGAAGTAATATTTAGTGCATACAAACCATGTGGGAACAAAGAACAATACAGCGCACTCAACGCAAAAAATACCAGAATTTAATAATGTAAACATGTATGATGATGTGAACCAACATTATCGGCAGTAATTGATATTTAAAAAATGTAAAACAATAATACGAACATATAAATACTAGCTATGGCATTAAGATTCCACGCAAAATCAGAAATATGACAGCATAGTATTTTTATATATTATGTGTTGCTTAAACGACCGACAGTTCGTCAATGAAAACACAGATATTATTGATTTTGAATGTGATTGTGAAAGCCTTCTATTCATAATAGTACTTATAATACAGTCGTGCGCACTAGCGCTACTACAAATACTGCAGCAACCAGAACAACGAACTACGACGACAACTAAAACTCACTTAAGTTATCACTTCATTTCAAAATAATGTTAAACAACATGAAATATGTGTAAGGTAAGATAACCGTGTGTTTCAATCGAGTTCCAAATAAACATTCACATTGAAAAACAAACCACAAGTGTGTGAAATCATTGTTGTATTTTCTGACGTGTGGAGTACATTTGACTTATATCGTCAGTAGACACAAAACGGGCTTAAAATAGGATTTGTTTGTGAATATGTTGTATAATTGTTTGCCATTTTTGAGATTTTAAATATATTTATACATAAAAAATAACCGTTTTTATCTTTGCATGACAGTTACTTTCAACCTGAAGCCGAAAATCTTTCCTTTCAATAACTTTTTGTGAGTGCGTTCTCCTGTCAAAAAACACTGTCTACCTGCAAAGGTATTATATGGCATAGCCAAATTTATACATTCTGCATCGAAGCACACACTTGATGGAAATTAACAATATTAAAAAAGTGTGATCTAAAATCCGCCATCTTTACTACATAGACATAGAAATCGTGCATTAACCACACGAATGCATTGTTTACGTCCATCCCCTTGTTATCAATCTACATTCTTAAAAATAGACTGAGGTTATCATTGTTTATCATTTCAGTCGGAGCAATAGTAAGTTTTAATACTGGGTTTGATGTTAATACAAAACCGTAGTTTTAATGAGCAGAGAGGAATATATCGATCAGATGTTTTATAACGAAATATCTTTTCATTATTTCACGCGAAGAAAACTTTTGGCATAAATGTATGTTATTGTTATACCATTGATCAACAGTTTTAAATTTAGTTGCCAATGAAGCACAATTTATTTGTTGTTCCGTCTTTTAAGGTGACGATTCGCCGATTCGCCTAACATAACGGACAATTACCTCTCCATCTTCTGGAAGTGCATGTAAAGGCAAAACCAACCAGGGTCGTATCCTTACAAATATTTATGACGGCTCTCAAAATTAGCCTTAATCGTCATTTTTGTTCTAATTGTAGTTCCCATGTACACGAAATTCGTCTTTAGGCTCCTTGATTACATTAACATGTATCAGCAAATCATAACCTGCTGTTTACTGACATGTATGGCGTGTCAATTTTTGCAAAATTAAATATTTGTAAATTTATGTGACTAAGTGGTATATGAGGTTAAGTGGCAATTCGTATCGTTGTGTTCAAACATACAAACATTAATGCTGCAGGTTTTAGATATACTTGGCTGGATAGAGGGGGTGTTGGGCCTACTCCTGGTGTGCACGATGCTGAATGTCGCCAAGAGACCTGTCGGAATCGCGGCCTCAATCCTATTGGGAATATCTGGTACTAAACGGAATATGACTGATTGACAAATATTATACATTTCAGACATTTTGCTACCATAACACGTTTTATTATAAAACACCGCAGTGGCATCTTCTATTGTTTTAATTTTACATCTAATATGTGACGGTTAATATCCTTGAAGGGTTTAATACTCAATAGAGTAATGTTCAAGTCCGAATTTTATGTGTAAATATTGTTTGAACTTACCCCCGTCCGAAAATAGTGTAATGTACTATTGTTGTTGCAATTGCGTCATCTCTTAAATGCATTGTCTTAAGCGGAATATCGTTGTAAAAGATGGGTCTTAATAGTTCTACTTACCTCTGGTAAAGGTCATACAATGTTAATTGCTAAAGTGATACTCTTTTTTGCACACAACAAACAATTCCTGCACTTTAAAAATTGGCTTCAGGCGTGTATGCAGTTTACGTCATGCACAGTAATATCCAAAAACAAATCAATTCATTTATAACAATAACGTTTTATGGATATTAACAATAACGATTATGATTGGCTGCAGCCAAATCTGCAGCATCCGAATGATATATCAATGATTGGCTGCAGCCAAATCTGCAGCATCCGAATGATATATCAAGTGCTTTTTTAATGATTACTCGAGAACTTAGATGATCCGCATAGGGCCATATAGAATTTTTGGTGTCGCATGTTAAGGTCGACGCACGACAATGAACTAGACGCACGGTACGACACTCGACTGTGGACAAAGAATCTCCTTATTGAACAACGTCTCGCAACAGTGGGGGGTGAGCTCCTGAAACCAATGATCAAATTGTAATCTGTTTGGTTTGCTTGTTGTGTACTGATGTATAATATTACATTTGTTTTTTCGTCTCACTGTTTGGATATTGTTTGCTTGCCATACATAAAAGGACCGAACGGCATATAAAAGCTGCAGCCAAAGTTACAGTTTGTTGATATTTCACCATTTGATTGTCGGATTGCCGCGCCAGTACTTGGTACGTTTAAATAATAAAAATGTGTCGATGCTGATTGTCGATTGTAATTGTTTATTGTCGAGTGCTGTTGATGTGACTTCAACGGCGAGGCACACTACAATGACAGGATTCCATGAAAACTACACGATAACCTATATTAGAGAAGTAAATAATGTTATTTTTCCTTTCAAGTTTTGCTGGTGATTGCTGCAGTGATTGTGAAAGTTGTCTACAACGGCGATTCTAATACGGCAATTGCACAGATATACGAAAAGATAAATAAAACCGAAACACTGGACACCTCATTTCAGTGGTCCGTGCTTTTGGTCGGTGAGTAAGAGTGTTCCCCTTTTTATGTTTTATTGTCGTGTGTGATGCACTTAGTAGTTTTCGCATTATCGCTTGCTTGTAACAAGGCGACAGGCAGAAAGACTGGTCCACTTTTCTGACTTTTTTGAGTTGTAATCGATACATTTCCTATCAGCGTGTTTGATGTATACTTACTTCGTAACCAATAAATGATACATTCCTAATTCAATAAACCCATGTTGAAGATAACAAATTTTTTAAGTATCTCACAAAATGATGCGAAAGATCCTTAAATATGTGTATATTTCATTTCATTTTACCTCATAGTATCTATGTTTAAAAGTACCAGTGAAATAACAAATGAAACCATACATGTAGTCACGCTATAAATGTGTATACAATTCATAATCAAGTTGATAACGAAGCTCATTCTCTCAATTTTATTGTTGCTTATATCCTTCTACAAGTAGTAGCCGGAAACGGTATCTTTTCAAAGTATGTCTAAGTCATAATACCCATATGATGCTCAGACATTTTTAATTAACCGTTTGCTACTATTGAGCCATTTTATCCTTTCGCCTGTATACGTGAAGTAATCATTTGAAAGCTTTAACATGTGTGTTCGCCTTGGTGAAAACAGCAAACAGTTTCTTTAAAAATAAAAGACATACACAATACGGCATCGACGAGGAAAGTAGATTGTAATGAAACCGTTTGATTAAAATGAGTCTTTTGCTCGGTGCGAATATTGAGGATCGCATAATATAAAACAATGCCTTGTTTAAAAGAACACAAATATAACATCGCACAGTGATCTCTAAACACACATGCACATTTTCATTTTCCACCAACAAATTTAAATCAATTCCAACACTCTCCCATAATCAGTACATACAATGCTTACTTATGATTATGACTATGATTGCTACAGCGTATTAATCAGTTTCCATGTGTCCTTTGCAGGTCTAGGTGCCTTTTGCAATCTTGTCGCTGTGGCAATTTTGACTAAACACATTTCTATCCGACCGTATGAGCCAGAGGCGGTCATTACGTTCACCAGTGAGAAAATTTAAACATTAACATTTTTTTGTTATTTTAACTCACCTGTATACTACGTTCTGAGCGTAAACATCCGTGACCACCTTTTGTCCTTCGATCTTCTTGCGTAGTGCTTTGTCGTGCGTCGCCATCATTCGCGAATTGACCAATTCAAGTCCCATTTTAGTCCAATAATCATAAAAGTTGTCCAGAACATGCAATTGAATGTTATCTGGACCGAGTTCGAAAATGGTTCCAATCCATTGTAAAACATGACCGGCAGTGACGGGGAAATTTTCCTAATGTGGCTCTAGTTAAACAAGAGAACATTCTACAGGTCACTGTTTTTGCCCAATAATAATGATTCTTTCTCCGGTGAGCGTTTTAAGGCCTTTGGCCAAGTTTTTTTGGCGCGAAAGGAACACAATGTCAGCACTAAAAAAGAAAAGAACTAACTTCTTTAGACGTTACATTTTACAACTATGTTCAGGTGTAATTGATATTCTGATACGTTTTCATATTGTGTACGAGAATTAAAACAAGTGAACCATTTTGGCAATTTCACATTGTATTCTGTATATCTGGCAATCCACCATATCTTGCTCTGTAAATGTAACAATAAACCAATTAATTACGATGATAAATCGCTTTTTATTGACAATACAACACTTGGCTGCTCAACTATTTTTTGATAGGAATTTGTGTGTGTTTTCTTTTCAATTAATACGATAATGGTAACACGTTTGGGGCACTACATTTTAATAGCACATTTCAACGGTGAATGTAAAACCATTATCACATCTTCCACGATGTATAGTTTTGACAGAACGAGAAATTCACTAAAACAGGACATCAGATGAATTAGCAATTGTAACCCCTTTGCAAGCGGTCATGTTCATAACCCATTCCTTGCGCATGCATAAAATAAATTAAGAAATGCAGAATAGTAGGTGAGCGTTCAAAATATGTTGGAACCTATGTTGCCTTACATAATGCCATTACATAAATCCTTCGAAATAAATCATGTTCAAATTACAAATTTCAAGTTCCGTGAAAACCATAAGAAACTTAACGTGTTCTAATATTGATTTATATCACGAATCTGCAGGTCGTAGGATAACGCATTTATCTTTCTCTTCACTTAATACCGTATTTAATGTAATTCTTTGGTGTCATGACACTTACGGTTGCAAAAAAACGCAGTCATGTTGGTTGCGCTCACCGGATTCGCAGCTCAAGAGTCTGATAAAATACCGTGGCAAATATTTTGCAAATTTTAGCTTGATTAAAAATTAATTGTTTCCGAAAATAGTGAGGCCGAAAATAAATATTCCAGAAACAAATGACCATTGGTGGTAAGGCTTAGAATGAAAATGAGACTGGGATAATGTACCGTTTGCCAATCTACACAAATCACCTGAGTGAACATTGAACCAACATGCACAAACACAAAACTTTAAAAAAGTTTTTCATTGGCATTGTTTGTTCTAAGTAGTTTCTTGTCTTGAAAGAATGAATGAACATCCAACTATGGTTTAATTATGTTTTATACACAAACTTGTAATTTTCGATAGTTGTATTAATAGTTCAAGGGTTTTATTAAATATTGGTTACGTTAATATTGTCCTTAAAATAAGCGGCTTAAGAGCAAGTACTCGCATCCTTGCCATGCGACCGTTATAGTTTCATCGACCCTTGCCAATGCCATGCGACCGTTATAGTTTCATCGACCCTTGCCAATGCCATGCGACCGTTATAGTTTCATCGACCCTTGCCAATGCCATGCGACCGTTATAGTTTCATCGACCCTTGCCAATGCCATGCGACCGTTATAGTTTCATCGACCCTTGCCAATGCCATGCGACCGTTATAGTTCCATCGACCCTTGCCAATGCCATGCGACCGTTATAGTTTCATCGACCCTTGCCAATGCCATGCGACCGTTATAGTTTCATCGACACTTGCCAATGCCATGCGACCGTTATAGTTTCATCGACCCTTGCCAATGCCATGCGACCGTTATAGTTTCATCGACCCTTGCCAATGCCATGCGACCGTTATAGTTTCATCGACCCTTGCCAAAGGTCTTCTTCTGTCGACTCGATGGCGTGCATTTCCAGGCCAACATCTTCCTCCTCACTATCCTCACTCTCTTGCCCCGTCTCCTCTTGTCCACCCACCTTTAATTCTTTGCTATCCGCGGCAATGTCCGTTAGCTTTCTCGGAGGACATGCTTCATTTGATTGGTCTTAGCCAGCAACGTCAGAAGAAACATTTCTATCATGACCTTTAACCTCTGGCTGAACGACTTCCGCTGAGACAGGAGCATAGGTTTTATGTGGGACCGAATAAACCACGTCGTTTCTTTTGAATTCCAACAAGGCTGACGTGTCAGGTTTTTAAGTGACTGGTCTAACTCGTTGTTCATTTTCTTCTGCTGACGGGCAGGTAAGAATGGCATATCAAGGTGTTCGGAGAGCTCCAAAATGACGTTAAGATCGCTATTGATCTTGATCAATACGCCCTTTTTATTCGACTTTCCCATATTGACGTATACATTGTCGTTAGGCTTAGTGCTAGACTTTCTGCGAGCTAACATCTCCTCGTAAATGCGATCGTGCTATTGAAGGACGCTATCTAGGATCTCGGTAGGGGAAATAACTTCCTCATAGTTGCTTCCCTTGTTTCCATAAAACGGTTGTGGAAAGATGATGTAGATGTGCAAAAATAATGGCAATATCAGAGGCAGGAGCATGTGACTTTGTGGGGTTCACAACTAAACGTTAATGGATGTAAACACACAGGTACATGGCGCTTTTTGATATAAATTAAAAAAAATAGAATTTTAACTAGTGAATAAAAGTTGGTTTGCTGTTTATAGCGAGTTAAAATACATCAAAATTACTTAATTAAATAAGCCTGTGTTCTTGTCCAAAAAGTCGATGCATGTTCACGGTTATGCTGCACAGAACGTGAAATTTTGGCACCGATTTTAGACGTATTCAATGATTTATTCTTAAATCTTACGATTTCGGCACAAACAGCAAGAAAAACTTTTTTTTATACACTAACGTTTTTGCAAACTTATTTGCATAACTTGAGATATTCGCAAAAATAAAGTCCTTATCGGTTTGTTAACCTTCTGTCCAGCCAATGTGTAAATCTCTGTGGTAACCGCTGATTGATATCGTGTGCAATGGAATGCCTTGCATTAAAATGAAAGCACGATTCCACTGTTGGAAAGACGGCTTGTTTAAAAATTAAAAGTTTAACATGTTCAACAGTCAATACAGGTCAATGTCGAAAACAAGTTTAAATATTGTGGTCAAAACGTATATCAGGATAGGGAAACAACAATCCTTTTATGATCTAAAATATTCGAGTACATTGAATGCAATAAAGAAGTAATTTCTAAATATGAGAGCATAGCCTGAAGTACGAACGCTCTGGCGCTGACAATCTTCTGATCACAAAGAGGCACACACAAACTGTATTGATGTCGAAAGTTGAGTGTAAAAGCTGTCCTATCCAACAAGGCCTTTTATTAGAGATAAAATTGTTTCATGCTGAACACGCAGTAAACATCGTTGCACAACGCATGTGGTATCCCTTTTCACAACCTTTACTTCTAAAAATAGAAAGTAAATTGATTAACCTATTAATGTAAATGTGATAACTGTTTGAAGATTACACGTTTTCTGTACCTTAAAGTTTCTTGTCTGCTGGGGGGAAATTTAATTCAAATTCAATTGGACGCCGACAAAGTTTAGCTAAGGTGAAAAGCTGGTAAACCAGCTACGCCGAAAAACTCGTCCGAACTGTTCTGAGTTAAGTCTCTATATTACGTATGAGTGATGAGACGCATTCGGATCCACACATAATGCTGCCCCAGGCGCGGAATGACCTCATAAACTTCGAATACACAAATAGTTCCTGGGCCTCCTGATGGAGGTATTTCAGCCCTTTTTTACACACAAAAGGAAATTTACATGGTAAATATGTAAAACAAAAACGCGTTAAAATGCATTTGTTAAATCACTGCATTACGTCAAAGTTGTTTAATTTATTGACAATGTTATTCATGGACATATTCAATAAATTAAGTATTTTATTTAGGAGTCAAATTTTAAACATGTACGCTTTACCTCTTGACCATTATAAGGTGGAGCAACATTACAGCTTATTTTTCATGCCAGTTAATACATGTTTGTACTTGCATTTTTATATCTAGTTTTAACTAAACAAGTTATTATTTCACTTCATTTAAAACTGTACTTAGACATGACATTTGTAGTTTTTTGCTCCACTTACTTTTAATTTTTTTAAGAAGAAGCACCTAACGTCGTTTAGAATGCATATTGGTACTGCATAAACATTAAGATCACTCACTGTATAAAAGTTCTGAGCATGTTCACTTACCGTCACACAGTTATGACTGTTTAACCCTTTGCATGCTGGGAAATTTGTCGTCTGCTAAAATTTCGTCTGCTGAATTTCTAAAATAAGCATTTTCTTCGTTTCTTTTTCAAAGAATACTATCAGAATAGCAAACAGTTTGGATCCTGATGAGACGCCACGTTCTGTGGCGTCTCATCTGGATCCAAACTGTTTGCAAAGGCCTTCAAAATACGGTTCCCGCACTTAAAGGGTTAACCGCTTTTATCGCCCACTGCAGGACAGTCGTGAGAGGGTCGATTCGCCGCCTATTTATGACAAATTTGTGTTAAGGTAGTGGGTGCCTTATTGGTACTTTTCCAGAAATAAAATGTGTTATTATTTCCACATTGTAAAATTCTAAAACATTTAAACAATTAGCTACACTTGGTTGGATACACATTCTTATTGACTTGGTTGGGCATTTTCTATAATATGACCCTATATCCAAAATGCATAGTTTTTTTAATGGGATATACAAATGCTTAATAAAATTTTTCAAAAGGATTGTGCAAGTCGACACAGCATGAAAAAAGTATCATTGAAAGCGAATTGTGCCTTTGATCTCTAACAATATGTGAACTCATCTAAATACAATGGCAAAAAACGACAATAAATCGTTCAGTGACAAGAATCTTTAATTACTTTTTGTCAATTTCAGATGGATGAAATGCATATATTGTACATATTTATTTAACACAATTTATTTTATACATAATACCAGTGTGTATACCATTTCTATCTCAAGAAAATACACGTTGCCTATGACTACCCTGTTTCATTATCACGCAATTAATTTCAGTATTAATTTGCATATCACCTCTTTTTCCTCTATTTAAAGCGACAGTTATTTTTTCTCTGATATATGATTAAATATTGTATATTGATATTAAAAACATAATAAATACAATCTTAAGGTAACCATAGTCCAAAGACAACCCGTGCATACAGCTGCACATCACCACAACATGTCAAGGTATTTCCAATCTTACAAAGCAAAATAGATATGTTGTAATGGAGACACTCTCCACATGGCCACTATTAACAGACATGTTGCCATTAGCATCAACAGAGATGCCAGCTGCTTTCTGGGCTTAGGCAGAATTCGGCACTGATGATTTCACATATGTGGAGACCTTCGAACCCGTTGTCAAATCCATAACAGCAATATGTATTCTATCCAGAATCACTTTACCTCCATCCGTAAAAAGGATTCACAATTTTACACAATGATTTTTTCATAAATTCAATAATCCCTTCTTAAGTTTCATTCTGATGCCTTATATGTTTGTTTATTATGTGAAACAATCAATTTTGATGAACGATATAACTCAAACTTAGGTTTCACTACACTACACAAATAGAAGGTTGACTTCCTGACCTCAAATTATGAAACATTGAAATATGTGTTGCACGATGCAATATGATGAAACGTTGAAACTTTAAACAATAAAACCTTTTTGTGAATAATTTTTTATGCGCATGGGAAAAGTCCAACAACAAGTGTGTCTTACTTAGATCCGTTGTTCCAAGATTGAAGATTACTTAGGCTGGCTCTGACTCAAATTTGACAAGATGGAAATTCATAATTATTTATCTTAAGATATAAGCCTCTCGGATAAAGGTAGGTACTTTTGACTTTAGTGAGTTGAGCAACATTATCGCGAACCATAACAATCAAAATTAAATGCGTTTTGATTATTCCATAATATAATCGGACTATGGATTTATAACAAATAATTTGCATTAATATAAATAATTTAGCACATTGTTAATCACTAGCTATATGAATATCATATTCTCGCCTTAATCCAATTAGCTTCAATGCATTGTACTTTTGCCTTAAATAAGATTTATTCCTGGCAAGGATTTGTTTCCACAACACCCGAGGTTATTATCAAACTTTGTCCAATAATCGTTTCCATCCCTTTAAGAGTTCATTTAACCAGCGTCATAATCTAGACACTATTATTAATTATATTTAATTCATCTTTAACAATTACTGTACCGTATGACCAGAGGAATTATATGTCATTAAAGTTACTTTTAATACATGAATTATGGTAAGTGCTTTGTATCATGTTACGTAAGTGACCAATATATTAAATTACTGTAATAAATTATTATGAATACTTGTTAATAAAATCCAGCGAACTTAGTTGAGCTCTAAACTGATGTATGATCTAAAACATAACGGTGTTCAGGCTTATGAAGGAGTTTAAAAGCATAAGTATAATAATTGTTAAAAAAGGGACCAGTTTTGGTTCATGAACAACGCGACTTTTTAGTATTAGTGTAGGTTTGTTTTTATTCATGAAAAAATACCGATGAACAAACAATTTGACAAAACACAAAAGTACAAACACACAGACACATCCCTGGAACGGTCCAACTGCCCAACTTCTTATATTTACTGTCGTTGAACATCATATTAAAACATATAAACGTTGTTTAAACTTCAGCTGCGCAAGCAGAACAGAAACCTTAGTATAAGTTATATCGTTCAATTTAAAAATCAAACGAGTACTTACTTGGAAGACGAAGTTTGATTGTAATTCTATGAGACAACATGTGGGAGAAGATAAAATGAGATGTAGCCTCTTAACTGGTTACCCGTTGAATACAATTGTTGACTCAGTTGACTATATAGAGTATGCGATAGATAAGGGGAGGTAACCAATCTATGTAGCCTCGCGCATGCTTAGACAGTCTTTGAAGAAAAACATCTTGGATTGAACGAAAAAAGAAAGACCGAAATAATAGTTTTTCAAAAGACCCAAACTGTAGGGTGGGCGAACGTTTTTCTTTTGATTTGCCTCCAAACAAACTGTCACCAATGTAACCTGTACTCAAATGCCCATCTGTTCGTAATTTAGCATACATAGGTTTCACGAGCTTTGTATAAACTCTAGGTCCTGGTGACACACCGTAAGGCATACAGATATATTGAAAAACAAGATGTGTTTGTGAAACACAATGTCCCCCTATATGATGTTTGACCTTGTAGGATGACATTGACCTTGTGAAGGATGACCTTGACCTTGACCTTTCACCACTCAAAATGTGCAGCTCCATGAGATACACATGCATGCCAAATATCAAGTTGCTATCTTCAATATTGCAAAAGTATTCATAAAATAAGCGATTTGGGCCACATATATTTGACCTCTGACCTTGAAGGATGACCTTGACTTTGACCTTTCACCACTCAAAATGTGCAGCTCCATGAGATGCACATGCATGCCAAATATCAAGTTGCTATCTTCAATATTGCAAAAGTATTTATAAAATAAGCAATTTGGGCCACATGTATTTGACCTCTGACCTTGAAGGATGACCTTGACCTTTCACCACTCAAAATGTGCAGCTCCATGAGATACACATGCATGCCAAATATCAAGTTGCTATCTTCAATATTGCAAAAGTATTCATAAAATGAGCGATTTTGGCCACATATATTTGACCTCTGACCTTGAAGGATGACCTTGACCTTTCACCACTCAAAATGTGCAGCTTCATGAGATACACATGCATGCCAAATATGAAGTTGCTATCTTCAACATAGCAAAAGTTATTGCAAAATGTTAAAGTTGGCGCAAACAGACAGACAGACCAACAGACCAACGGACCAACAGACAGGGCAAAAACAATATGTCCCCCACTACTATAGTGGGGGACATAAAAAATCACCGCCACATGAAACGAAAATAAAGCTGTTGTTCTTCAGCTATAGGAATGCTATAATATGCATATGTCTATTTGTGTCTAATAACTTGGTATCTGTTTGAAGGAAATCCCAAACAATCTTGATACACTTTACTGTTTGTAATGCTTCACAATTTTCAGGGCGAGGAAGTGCCTCATCTTTAATCATGTTTGAATATTCATCCTTGTTAAGCCCGTTAATAAACACACCTAATATGTTTAAAGCTAGTGCTTCTTGATCAGCAGGGCCCAAAATCACATGCCCTTTCAAACGCTTAGTCATTTGACTGAAACGAGAACTCTCAAGATCTCTTTTATGAGAAAGGGATGCATTGGAAAACTCCTTCTGCCACTTCCCCTTCCTCCATAAACTCCTCATTGCCGTAATCTATTGGCATCTCTTCTAAAGCCGAAACGCGAGCAACAAGTTCCGTAAACTTGACATCGGTGGCTAACTGTTGTTGTTTAATGTCCGGCAATGCCTCCAGAATTTTTGACAGTAAATCAGCGTCGGACACAGACTTGTCCTTCGCCGACTTACTAGAAGCCGACGATGTCGCATTTTTATTTGTCTGTTTTACTGAAGCATTACCGCTAGTAGTAGTTGTTGTACCGCTTGTAGTTTCTTTTGTCTATATCTTTTTTTTACTTGGCGAAATTTCAGCCATTTTACTCCGACCACGTGTTTTCAGAAAAAAACACAAATCGTCGTAGAAAAGACAACGGTCAATATAAACCCCAGGTCTAAAAATGACACTGACAGAGTTTCCATACCGATGGCCACAATAGGACACATCGAACACGCGATTTTAAGCAATAAATCCAAAGAATAATCTGCACTAAAAACTTCGCTAATCAAACCGCAGCCACAACGTTTTGCCATTGTCTGCGCATGCGCAAGGCTACATCTCATTTTATCGACTAATAACGTTGTCGAAATAGAATTATGCGTTATTAAATCAACAAATCGTCACAACATACTTAAAGATTTTTATAACAAATTCAATGTTACTGCGATAACTGTAACAATCAATGCGCTGAAGGCATTGAAGTTGTTCGCAATTGCACATTCTTAGACGCAAATCAGCTTTCAAAATTATGTTATAGCTTTTTATATCGCAAGTTTGAAATTAACACAACCCAAATTTATAAAGAGTGTGTCTTAAATCACAGGTCGAGATGTGTGTGCACTGTTTATCGTCGTATTTATGTCATATAGATAACTTAGACAAAATAACAAGAATATGTCTCTTTTTTTCGCAATTGGTTCTGCACGTGCAACCATCTTTAGAATTTTGGTTGCCTTGCTAAATAATAACAAGCCTGCAATAATGTACATGTGTTATGCGGATCTAATACTTTATCTTTTTTCTTTAAACTATTGAGCAACAAGTTTGCCGACATGACAGACGTTTAATGCATCATGTCTTGTTGTGAGCTGGAATTGAATCATTTCCTAGGCCTAATTGATTCACAGTTGCCAATTTGTATTCTATGTTTATTTGGCATGAGTTGTTCAAGCTTTGAAAAAGCTAGTTGCCATGCTTTTTATCCCAACTGTAACCAACTTTTGAAATTGAGTTTCCTGTGCTAAAATCTACTGGCCCCAGGCTAACAGGCAACCACTAAATTTGTAAGTTATTGATGATTTAAGATCTGGCAGTGTACTGAACTCATTCAACTGACAAAATTAAACAATTTAATAATTTGGAGAGTTCTGTTGTTGTCGTTATATTTTTTCATACTAAGATAATTGCTTTTACATATAAAGTATAAAAAACATTTCTCATGGTATGAGCAAGCCGAGTGGTCTTAACGATAGACTTTTATTCCAGGGGTCAGTAGTTCAAGCCCATTTGAGGGTATTTTTTTTATTCTTTAATTTTATTCTTGTTTTCAGTCTATTTGCAACGCAAATAGGCTTTTGCAATACCGCATTTCAAAATCACATTCGTAATTCTTACACATTTTTATTTAGAAACTTTAACATTTTCTTTCAAGAACATTTTTTACACCATTTTAAGTGAATTTGTCTAAATCCGTTTAACGTGAAAAAGACGTTCTTAGAGACTAAAACAAATTTCGTTCGTAAAACAATTATGTTATTGGCAAAAGCGAGTTATTTTTAGAAAATTACCAACTACATGGCAAACTTAAAAGAATTACGTCCCTTCAAAACAAAGGGAGACAATTATATTACTGCTTCATGTTTTTTGCTTGGCAATAGTCTTCTTCTTCAGAAAAAATCTATTTGATAGCCTTTTACATTTTCATTTACACAACTTATCATTTAAAATTTACTTCCCTGTAGCTTGCAAATAGACTTTCAACGCCATCGGCGCTCTCGTTTTTTAATGTAGCTTTTAAGTTCCAATATTTACATTTATCAATATTAAGCATTTAATGACAAACTGTGAAAAGGTCCCTTTTAGATGTTTACTCAAAATGCAACAAGGTAAAAATTTAGAAAGCATTGGTTGTTTATTTGATTTAAAAGTAATTGTGTTTATTTGCCTTGTCAGCGACGTTACTTTGAAGTTATATCACTTTTATCTTTTTTTTCAAATCATTAATCAAAAAGATAATATAAGCTCCATTTTGGGAAAACAAGGCTTAATGTATATGCATTAATTGTCATCCCAGAACCAGAGACTCTCTTTAAAAGAAAAACACCATAAAATAAAAAAAAATGTGTCGTCCTTGATTAGTTTGTGCGCATCATATTTGACATGCATTAAGCCCTGTTTTCACTGAAAGCTGCCAATATGTACAGATTTCAATGATAAAATGGCCAATGTCGTCGCACAAGCTGTTTAACACTAGACTGGCCAATTTCATCGCACAAGCTGTCAAAAACCCTTGATTACATACACACACTCAGCTGTCTGCAGTGTACCAGTGGAGTATAAACAGGCAGATGCGGTGGTTATCGTTCCTAGCATAGCTCCATCTACATTAGTTGCCCGCTAGCGTGAACAACTAAAAACGATTTTTGTGTGTGCATAAAGACACTCATAACCTTTTTTAATCACTCCAAGGCGTATTTAAACAATAACAAGAGATGTGTTTGCCTGAAACACAATGCCCCCTACTGCGCCGATTTAAAGACATATATTTTACTTTTGACCTTGAAAGATGACTTTGACATTTCAGCACACAAAATGTGCAGCTCCATAAGATACACATGCATGTCAAATATCAAGTTGCTATCTTCAATATTGCAAAAGTAAAGACCAAGGTTAAAGTTTTGGGACAGACACACAATGAATGACAGGCAGACAGACCGGCCAAAACAATATACCTCCGATCATTCGATCCAGGGTTGCAGAGTTGGAAAGTCTACATGAAATCTACAAGCGGTAGATGCGACAAAATCATTTTTCGTCTTAGCCAGGAACCAATTCCTCGTTTACGGGCCGGGAACCATTGCAAATATAAACAATTATTATTCTGGTGCACAGTTGTTGGGCCCATGGCCAAGTCACTTTTACACTATCAATATGTCATAAAACAACATTTTTCATCATTTTGACCAACAATAGTCTTCTAACTGATACAATTGATTGACTGATATCTGATATATATATTATAGATTATATTATATAATCATATATAATCATCTAAATCAACATTTTCAAGCCACTAAGTGCCTAAATGGCGGTCGATTTTTGTAAACTATGTACCATTTTGTTGGGAAAGGTTGCCTCGTGAAGAAAAAATGACCACTATAGGCTACTTGCCAACATACACTACAAGAATAATAATTTTCAACTCGTTAAAATGCTAGGTTGTATGGAAAGGCAGGGCTTCCCCTGGCTCAAAAATTTCTTTAGCCAAATTCGTATTGCTATGGCAAAATTCTTCTATTTTTGGCTATATTTAGGTTTTAATGAAGAAAAAGTTGAAGCCAAATAGAATTTTCTTTAGCCAAATAAGTCTATTTGTAGCCATTGGCTAATTTGGCGAATGGCAGAGTAAGCCCTGGAAAGGCCTTGTCCATATACACATGCATACCAAATATGAAGGTTATATCTCAAGGGACGTAAAAGTTATGAGCATTTTTCAAAACCTAAACGCAGATTTCGAAACCTAAACGCGGATCCTAACTTCAAGGTCAAGGTCACAGGGGTAAACAATTTTTTGTGTATGGAAAGGCTTTGTCCATATACACATGCATACCAAATATGAAGGTTATATCTCAATTGACATAGAAGTTATGAGCATTTTTCGAAACCTAAACACAAAGTGTGATGGAAAGACGGACAGACGATCAGTCCGATCACTATATGCCCACTTTTCTTGGAAAGGGGGCATAAAAACTAGAGAGGGGCTATTATTTACCCCAGGGGCATCATTTGAACAAAATTAGTAGAGGACAACCATATGATGTAGCAACCCCCAAAAAATCCTTACCCTTGAAGTTAAGAGAATAAGATTGTTTTTACAATGCATTTCACACACTTTCAGTATCATACCCGGTATGCCTTGCAAATTAGTACCAACACAAGGAAGACATTCAACAGTTATTCTCACACTGAGAAAATGGGGTTTACTGCATGAAGGTTATCAGGGACAACACTTTCCATGTAAACTTGATTTTCGCTAAGAAAAGACCTTCAAACAAACAAATCCATAAAAGCTGAGTATCATCCTTGATTAGCCTGTGTTGATTACACAGGCTCATCTGGGACGACAATATTCACATGCATAAAACCCTGTTTAACCAACACAAGGCTCAAATTAATGTTTACAGACAGCTTGTTCCACAAACATCCTAGAATTTATTCAAAGCCTGTTTTTTTCAAGTTGGTTCCCTGTGTTTAAAAGTCCTGTTTTTTCAAGCTGGTTCCCTGTGATAACAAATCCTGTTTTTTTCAAGCTGGTTCCGTGTGATAACAAATCCTGTTTTTTTTCAAGCTGGTTCCCAGTGATAACAAGTCCTGTTTTTTCAAGATGGCTCCTAGTGACTATAAGACGACTACATTCCTACACCTGCTCAGACTGTCACAAATTCTTTGCTGGCAATCTTTGACACAAGAGCATCTGTCAGAGAGCATACACTTAGTTCTTCATCAGTCACTTTGAACATCTGAAACATAGTGCATGACTTGGTTAGTAAAGTCAGTCATCATCTGAAATACGGTGTTAGAGACTTTTTCACAGTAAAGCAAATTGACAATTTTCTAAAATATTGTCATAAGTTCAATACAGAAAGACATCATTGTATTCATACAAGGGAATTTACTCTCCTGATTAAAACAAAATGCTTAAAACATCGGTTAGTTTATTGGCAAACATTAATAGAAATTGCTGAAATAATAAAGCATTTGTATAGATTTGGAACATACCTCTATTTCTTACCAAGTATCTTAACCCTTAACTCAGAAGCAAGGTTAAAATGGCTATGAGCGAACAGCATAAAACCAGAACAGGTTTTACATGTATGCTGTTTGCTGCTCATCAGTATCTTAAGTGTTGGAAATGAAGCCTTTAAAATTTTAATCTAGTTAAAAATGTCTTTAATTGAAATTAACTTTCTTAGGGACTACAATTGCATTAAATAATGTATCTTAAATGGTAAGAGTTAAATACACAGTTGACTTATAACGCCAGCATGGTGCAGTGGTAGTGTGTTATTGATTCCAGAGGTCCTGGGTTGGAATTCAAGGGATGAAAAGATTTATAATTTATTTTTCTAGATATTATTATTATTAAAACAACATGTTCTCCAAATTTAAAACATTTGTAAGAGAATACAATAATTATTTTCAAAAAATATGAAAGTCTATATGCCAGTTCATTCAAGGTGCAACTTCATTACTTTTCTGCCTGAAATTAAAAATGATCCTTAGATGTCTTTGTTAAGCATTTTAGAATAATTTATGTAAGTAACGAATTGTAAGTATTTTATAAAGATGTGCGATTTAATTGACAGAAGTTTGAGAGAAAGGTACCCCACTTTTTTCCACAAAAACTGATAAATAGCAGCCAGGGAAGTAAAAAACTTCCAATATCAAACACTTGGAAGTGTAGATTCCTAAAACTGTCCTTCAAATCCTGATTATAAGTTATTAAGTTTACAGGAATTCTGAAACTACTACCAGTGCATGGATGAAAGATTGTGTTTTTATTTTCTGCAAAAACTTGAAAATTAAGAGTAAGTGCTTTCAATATTATATTTACTAAGGGAAATGAAGTAAATGCAAAATTGTATTTACCAAAACGTCATTTGGGAAAAATATATACCTTTTAACCCTTTGCATGCTGGGAAATTTGTCCACTGCAAAAATGTCGTCTGCTGAATTTCTAAAATTAGCATTTTCTTCGATTTTTTTCAAAGAATACTATCAGAATAGCAAACAGTTTGGATCCAGATGAGACGCCAGGTTCTGTGGCGTCTCATCTGGATTCAAACTGTTTGCAAAGGCCTTCAAAATTCGGTTCCCGCACTGAAAGAGTTAACATTAGAAATGGGGCCGAATCACAAATAGGAATTTGACAAACATCAACACAGATACCTTTTTCACAAGTGTTTCATCGCAGAAGTGTTTTACATCGCTCACAGCCACCTGCTGCCCATCGATGATCTCTATCAGCCTGTGGAGGGTCTTGTCTTCAGTATCGTTAACGATCACAACAAACACGCTGTCTGCTGAGTCGGACATACCAAACTTGCGGAAGGAGTCTGAAATCTTCAAGATGAAGACCATTATATTATGAGCCTCATTCTGCAAATACTGGGCTTAATGCATGTGTGTAGTGTCGTCCCTAGCCCTAGCCTGTGCAAGGAAGACACTTTCCGCTTTTATGATATTTTTCGTGTAAAGTAAGTATGTGTATACCGTTAAGCCGGAAAGTGTCTTTCATGATTAGCATGTGTGAACTGCGTAGGCTAATCTGGGACATAACTTTTAGCGCATACATTTAGCCTTGTTTTCCAAGAGCAAGGCTAACATTAGTACTTTGTAATGATATAGCAATCCGTCTCCTTAAACACTAAAAACATTTTTATGTTTCAAGTTGGCTGTATATTAAAAACATAAGTATTTTATACAATAATTTTTATACAATAATTTTTGTATCAAATTTATGATTAAATTCCTCTGCATCTAAACTCGAAGCTATGGGAGCAGATCTGGATAAATCAATATTGAAAGGGTTGTCATATATTACAAGGCTATTGTTAAGCAATATGGTCCCCTACCAGCTCCACCATTGTCAGATTAATTTGTTGTTTTTTTGTTGCCATAGCAAGCAGAATTTTTGACGTAGGAACAAAACGAAATGCGTGCATAATGTCCATATTGCCATCTATCCATGTTTAAAGTTTCATGAAAAAATATTAAGAACTTTTTAAGTTATCGCAGGATCCAGATAAACCAGACTGACGGACTGACTGAGCACAAACAATAAGTCCCCTCCGGTGAAACCGGTAGGGGACCATAAAAAGAGCTGCCAAGTCTAGAAACAAAAATATTATGTCATACATTTGATTTTTATCTTGTTCTTCTTAGCAAACACTCCTTATTGATTGATAATAACGACTCAGTCCCTGAACTTGAAAGCTTATACTAAGGTCGCCGTGGTGTAATGGATATGGTGTCCGCCTAGCGACCGGGAGGTGACAGGTTCGATCCCCACTCTGGGAGCGTTCTTTATATCTCCCCCAAAGACACCAAGTACTGGTTCTAGGCCCAGGAAACGGACTCGAGAGCCTTGATATAAGCTTAGGCTTTCGATGCAATCGAGCTAAAATAAATAGGTTTAAACTACAATTTTATCTGTAAAGATTGCTATTTTATAATCAGAAGCTCACATGAACATTTCGCTGTGCTGCTACCGAGAGTACGTGAAACATAAAATGTACAAATATAACTTGAAAATTTGTTTCATAAGCTCACAAAAACTTTTTTTTTGTGTTGCTGCTTTTCTGACTAAACAGTAATCTGTTCATATCCCATCTACCTTTATTTCTTACATTTTTAAGGGGAGACAAGCAAAAGAGAACTTCTGAATGGACGTTCTTCGTAGTCATTCTTGCCTGCCTCTGATTGCAAACTGCACGGTTTGCAGCCACCAGGACTTGAAATGGATCTGTTACCTGAAACATACTGTCTCTTCTTACATGTACAGATTGGCAAAGTGATAACTTTCAATAAACATTTTAGAGCAACTGCTAATTGTGTTAAAAAACACAATTTGTCTCACTGTTTGGCAATTGGTACCTTGCAATAAATGAAGGAACCACATTGACTATGTATGATAAGGGTTTTCTCTTCAGCTGGTGCAGCTGCAGTATCAATTTACGAGTATTTAATTACTAGAACAGTTGGATTTATGCCGTGTGAATGCAGAAGCTCATATCCCCGTACATATCATCCATGTAGTACATTTCAGCAATGAAGTACAATTCATCAATGCAGTACATATCATAATTGTAGAACAAATCATCAATGCAGTACATATCATCAATGTAGTCATATGTTTAGTCTTAAAAGGCTGTCATTTGTACAGTAACATTATCGAAACCTTTTTTCGTGCATCAAAGTCTTGCAAGGGGCAGATTTTGGAAGTGGCAGCCATGCCTTTGTTAAATTATTTTGTAATGTAATCTACCTGTTATTCATTTTGGCTTTAACAACAGATTTCGATATCTTAGTCTACAATTGTATGTACGCATTGCTTTTTGTCATTTTTTAGCTTGGGTATTATGCTGGCCCCATGCCCCTAAAAGAATGTCCTTAATTTTAAAAAAATGCAATTTTCCCATTAAATGAAAGACCAAATTCTTTCTCATAAGTTCATAACAATAAAGCCCTGGACCAAGTAAACTAATAAACTATTGTTTTAAACTGCCTAACAGCGCAGTTTGATAAGTGACTAAAAAGCAAATGGTCAAAACTTTATCAGTTTTAAACATGAATTTTATTCATTGATAAACTCAAGTGTTCAAATAATTTGCCAAACAGGCTCTAATATGGCAAGTCACTTGCATTTAAGATATACATGGGTCATGCTCTGTGAAAAGGGGGTTTAATGCATGTGCGTAAAGTGTCATCCCTGTTGACTGCATAGGCTAGTCAGGGAGGACACATTCCGCTTTTATATTTCGTTTGAAGAAAGTCTCTTCGTAGCAAATATCTAGTTAAGGCAGATAGGGTAATTCCTGATTAGCCTATGCAGATGGCAAAATCAACCTAACTGCGCGCAAATGCCATACTGAACAACAAAGTTATTGCTTGAAAACTAATATAGATTTCCTATATATCCCAAAAAGCAATATGAGAAAACTCCAAAGGTGTCCACTGTAACCTTGACATTTTGGTGAGCAACTTCCCGATTTATGCAAGCAACACAATGGGTGGATATGATCATTAATTTTGTTCCACTTCATTTTGAAATCCTGTAATATCAGACAACGTAAGAGGCCTGGTGAATGTTATATGAACACACTATAGTTTTATACATAGGTAAGGTATACTTGAACAAAAATAAACGTTTAAACATGTGTATAATTATTGTGTAAGCTTAGCAAAAGTTATCCAAAAAAGAAAAAGGGAAATCAAAATTTGTTTTGAAAAGTCTGATTATGCATTCAAGGTATATTGGAAAACATTTGAATGAAACACTAGCCATGTATGGTGGTCTCATTGCACATCACATGCACAATTATGAATTTTCTTGTTTTGTTTGATGCGTTTGACTATGTCTTCTTGTTAAACACGTAAACTATCAAAATAATTGTTAAAACATTGATTCATTATCTTCAAAATTATTGACTTCGAGCTTAACTTAGCAATAACCACTGATTTTGAAAATTGACATAAACCCAGTAAAATTATACATTTTCTGATAGATATTAGTAAACCATTTCCAAATATGTATGGTTTGTCTATCTTACATTGTCTAAAGTAATGTTAGTGAATGCGGAAACATTGAAAAATCCCATGTGTAAAAATTGTCATTTTTCATTTTTTCAAAATAGTCAACCTGGGTGTATAATTTGTTTAAAATAATGATTTAAGAACACATTTTTTATCCAAACTTTTAATAATTCATTACAGATACATTTCAGCTATGTAAGATGTCCTTGCAATTGGATGGTCCGGCAGGATTCTGGTCTGAAACACGTTACCCCCCACCAACCCAGGACCCAAAAATTCCTGAAATAGACAATAAAGAGTTGATTTTTCTAAATTGCAAATTTGCATGTGATTCAATATCACAGTTGAAATAATGTACAACAAAACAAGAATAAATGTTGAAAAAACAAAAACTTATTTGGTTAGTATTAAAAAAAAACATTATCCAAAACATGTACAACTGCCCCACCCACCCAATACAAATGTGATACAATCTGGTATTTAAGAACATTTTCTAAGAAATATTATTTCTCTTAAACAAAATTTTATTTATGAACAAGCAGTTAAATTGAACAGGAAAAACACTTACGGTTGAATATGCAGCCAGTAATCTGAATTCTTATCCAAAATTCTGATATGTCGGTTGATTAGGAATGGCAGCACCAGGAATTCTGAAAGATCGACAATGCATTGCTATATTAAATCTTATATATTTTTGTAAGATGAAACAGAATCACTATTTGTTAGAATAGTTTAACACACACCTATTCAAAAAAAGATAAACATATAATAAAATAATTAAAAAAATATTATAATAATTACTGTAAGAAGTTTCGAACTCATAATAGGCGAATGTATGTAACAGCTCAATATCTTTAAACAACTTCTTAGATTTAGTAAATCATTGTCGATACATTAATTAAGAGCTTGTTTTCTTCATGAAAGGAACTCCTAAGATGCTGAAATATAATAGTGCACTGCATGCAAATATTAATTAAGTGATACTGACAAACTGAAAGAACAGAACATTTAACCGCAAATGTTTTCTACAAGCTTTTACTGATTCAATGTTTCTTTTTTCAAAGTTTGCTAAAAAATCATGCTGAGATCAAAATTAGCCAATTGTAAGGGCATTTAATATTTCATCCATTTAAGTCATCTTTTTAATGTAGCCCCATATGATGAAATAACTGGAATTCCTTTGCCAACTGAAGTAACTTCCAATTTAATTTTAATAGTAATATTAAAATTAATAATAAGATGCAGTCACACATACTGTTTGTCAAAAAGGCTTTTAAACAACTGATCTTTCACTGGAATATTCCTGTCAACCAAAAGGTGAAGGTGGTTGTGTCTCGTCAGAGTCCGATATCTATGCAAATGAACAGACATATACATATTTTTGTCATCATACTTACAAAGTACATTTCCAACAATAATATTATTTCTTACAGTAGGGGCATGTGTATATTGTGTATTATTAAATAATTAAGTTTAAATTCAGGATATAATTGTTAACCATCAAATTCAATGTCTTCAACATGCAACTGCTTAAAATGTTACTTACCACAATGTAACTGTGCTCATGTATTTGTGAAATCCCATCATAATCACTGTCCAATAGATCTTTGTCAGTCATGTTCTCTATAAAATAAAAAGTAAATAAAATAAAATTTCAATACCGGTATGCACATAACCTGCGACACATAATAACCGAGTCTTAGCATTGCATTCTCCATTTTGCAAAGGTTATTCTAGAACCTAACCTTTATATATAATAACATCCATTTATTTTTTGTATATTAATCATGTAAATGAAATAAGAACTGAAATTAATTATAGCAGTTTTAACATGTTAACAAAACTAATAATGAGATGGTGTGTGAATTATAATGCTCCCTAAATGTATAATCAACTTAAAACCAATAACGTAACTTAGCTTTTAAGTTTATGATTATGATCAATCACAGAAGTTACATTTTACATTTGTTACAAATGAAGACAAGTCCGGTACGACATGGCGCGGGTACGATCTGGAACAGATTTTCTTTGACATAATTAACACAATAATTTAGGTGATTTAAGTGAATTCATACCTGCATCGATACCAAATGAGACGATTTCTCTTCCTGCCAAACAAATACTGTGTTTATCGTACGGATATCCATAAAACTGCTCAAAAGATCGCTCCCGAATTCACCGTAACAACAATGTAATAATTCCGCGTAAAGGGGAGTAACTCTACTGCACAGGAATAGTGGTGTTGGAAATAAATAAATATATATTATTTCACGCGCATATACCTGATTCAAATGGTTAGGATTTATTAAAAAACACAATAATTGATTTATTATAAGCTAAATTTCAAGTGAATCTGCCTTCTTTCTGCAAAATATTGGCCTTCGAATTTTTTACTTTCACTTTTGAGCAATGATTTTTAATTTTCCGGTCATGGCAAGGTCAGATACTGCTTATTTGGACATATCTCCTCCCACATATGCAAATTTTTCATTTGGATTACTTCTTTCATGCTCGTAGTGAAGCGTTAAAAACACCCCACATTTTTCGGTCAACTTTTTGCCTGTACACCGATTGCGCAATAATTTGCATAGCAGGTGCGTGGTTATTGCTACTTAACTTAAATATTTCATGACTCTGGTAGACTTTTAATATGAGATTCCAGCTAAAGAAATTCAGCAAACAAGTCTAGTCACATATTTTTTTGCACCATGGGTATGTTGATATAGAAATCAGACGCATTGAGTCATAGCGGTACGAGTCTGTCATTGTTAAAACCTGAAAAAAAGGTGGAGTACTCAAAATTGTACACATATCCGAACATTTAGTGATTTACTGTCCGAAAAAAAGCTCTTTTCAGTTGTCCCGTAAGTACCATTTTTGTATTAAGCAGCGTCATTTCTAGCTCGCCATTCATGACATGCTGTTTGATATCTTTTGCATTCTTGACGTCGCAAAATAAAGCGAGACAAACTGAAAATCCATTTCGTTCGAATTTGCAGTGCAACATTTTCCTTCTGTTGGTGTTGTTGTTTTTATTGTAGATTGGTTGGAGTCACTTCCCTTGATTTAGGTATCAACGCACTAACACTAACTGTAAAAATTGGTATTTTTTGCAGTTGAACTTCTCTAGGATAGCCTTTTTTCATAAATGTATTTACATTTTTTAATAATAAAGGAGCTGAACTCACTAGGACCAGTATGAAATCCTGTTATACTCGCGAAACTTAAAATGCATTTTAAACGATTAAATAATAAGGGCGAAACAAATACTATTCAGATGGAAACAAACATTTACAAAACCGTTATATTATATTATAATTAAATAAGGGCGAAACAACCCACTTATGAGGGCGAAACGACTAAAGGCGAAACGACTCAGGGTGACCTAGGGCGAATAAATTTCGTTTTTGCCGAAAATCTTGGGGCAGCGGCCCCAGCTCCGGCGCCACTGAATGTTTAAGCGTTTTTGCTTTTTTGGCGGTTGTTTCGCGGTTTTGTTATATCGTGCTGTGATATTGGATGTGAAATTTGATTAAACTTTGTGTTAATCGTAAATAAATTAATTAAAAAAAACAGTGTCATTGTTATTGCTTGTGATCGAAAATTTGTGATGGAGGACGCGTGCCTATTTTGTCAGAAGGCCGACCGCTCCTTGCAGCATGGCATCACGTGTGAGGTCTGTGGCAAAATCGCACATGCAATACAGGTGTCTTTGCAATCATTTCGTACAGAAATTTAACGCCGAAATATAAAGTGTTGCTTCAATAAGATATGTAGCAAAATGTAAAAAGTTAAAGTATTTTGTCCATAACATATTATCAGAAACTATGTATTGTATATATTCTAGCCTGTTAAATTATAATAATAAAGATCTAAACAATTGTACAATTATGAAAATTACCGTTAATCATTAGACGTATTCAGATGGTAAAGGTATATTAAAACATAAAAGATGCATATGTTACGGCAATCGAAATACGAAACAACATCATAAAACAAGCAAGCGCATTTGACCACAAAGGAGGTAAATACTATTTACGCAAAAACAAAAAAAACTATAGATCTATAATATAAAATGCTCATGTAAAATAAAACACACTAGCACATCCATACAAATGGTAATTATAATTATATAATACTAGGTATAACTTTTTAAAATGTATTTAATTTAGGTCCTTGTGCAAGATACAAAACAGATTCGTTTTAGGATATTGTCGACGTTAATATTCTGCAGTGGTCACCTTGGCTCCGATGCTAATGACTAACGCGTTTTTAAAGATGCAATAAATAATATCAAAATACTAAATATTTAATAAAATTATTATTTTGGTTTTATATTGTATTTTAGTTATCCGTATATTGACTAATCACATGCATACATGCACAGTAAGCAGTGCTTTGGATTACATTCCACGAAATCATTGTGTATCCCTCAGTGATTCTAAAGACCCCCTTTTCTCCTCTATCGTAAAAGTCAATTTAGTGATCACACACATGCTTTTTATGAGTAATGTATAGATATAATGTGTGTCTGCAATACTTTGGCGTTGTTTGGTATTGTTTGGGCAATTGGGATTTTCTTAGGATTTGCATGTCATATATTTGTTCAACTAATTTTAGAAAGATGACATATGCATTATGTTTAAATTGACACTAGACTTACACAATCTGAAAGAAAGAAAGAAAAGGCAGGACAAATGCCTTAAAACTTGACCGTTACATAATGAGACCCTATGGAAACTGGATTAATAGAAAACTAACATTTAAGCTTACTGTGCATAGTGTGATATAAATGAAAAAGTCAGTTTTTGCATTCTGCTTAAATTTAACTCTTTTAAATAATTAATCTTTCTATCAGTCCTAATCTCAGAGCTTTAAATAGTCGACCGGGATGTCATGGGTTCGATCTCATTGTGGGAGCGTTCTTTTGATCTCCGCTATATACCGGTATGTCAAGTACTGGTTCTACCCAAGACACAAACTAGAGAGCGTTCAAGTAGCCTTGTTAATGTTTTCGATGCAATAAAGCTTAAATAAATAGGGTATACCAAACGAGTGTTTGTAAACTCCTGTGCCCTTTATACGTGTACATGGTAAAAGGCTTATCATGTATTATATCATGACAAAGCATTGAACGGTTGAGCACTTTACAACTGCTCTATCTACATAGTATATATATATATATACTATGTATATATGTATATATACATTTGTTTATATATTGGCCGCGTCGTGGAAAAAAACGTGCCTTAATGACAAATTTTCACATTTTTGGTTTTAAGCAGATTTTTAAGCGATTTTATTTTAAAGTCGAATGGTACAATTTTTTAAATTAAAATCGGCTAAGACACGCTAAAGTTATTGGCATTTTCGTGACGTCATGTAATGTCCCACATTATGTTTTACGTTGAAGTAATTTGCGACGTTTAAAAAACTATCAAACCCTGTATTTAAATTCTGGTTTTTTGAAAAAATACTTACACGTTGGTTTATCATACGGACCATAACATAGGTTAACTATGTTGTTTAATTTAGAATAATATGTCATATACCCGGTAAACGATAACGCACGACATAGCTGGGCCGTACCACATGTCTTGTGTTTTTTGCGAATGGTAAATATATAGTTTGCTATACCAGCGAATATACACCCTTTGAGCCCACGGGCATGGTCAAAATTGATTACAGTGGCATTGTTTAAAGATTCCTGGTAGAGGACCACTTTTTGGTCGCATGTACCAGTGCCAATCCTGAATGATTTTACTTTTATGAATTTTGTTACATCTTTGAGAGAAATAACCCGAGGATACCTTTGCAATGCAGATCTGAACTATACGACAATTACAGCTTGAAAAAGCATCTTAAACACGTTTCCATGACACTTTTCATTTTTCCGAGGGAGATGGTGTGGACGATATTGTTACAGTGAAAGAACAAACTTCGCTATATTGAGATCATATAACAAGCAAAAGTGTGAGGAATTAGATGAAGAGTCCCAGATGCGCTATCGTTGAAACTGCTTCCAGAATAATCACACGTGCCAGAAAGTCTAAAGTTATTACCTTAACGAATTGGTTTTAAATTAGTGAGGATTAAACGATTGATTCGGCTCTACAATTTCTTTCGACTAGTCTGCGGTCAGTAGTGGAGACTTTGTTCTTTGGAAACGACACCAGACACACGTTTGCGGCAGTTTGTCATGCTATTATTCAAGCAGGTCGACCACGAGCTGTAATAATACCACTACAAGTCAGACTTTCTGTACATATCAATCATCTGACCTCAGAGCTGAACACTCGAAATATGACACAATTAATATCTTTGAGTACCGGTTAGCTAGGCATGCATGTGATGAGATAGTAATTGAGGGTCTGCGCGATTTTGTGATTATGACAAGAGGGTCGATATTTTGTGGGAGGTCTCCTTCATCTTTAGGCAGGCAACGCCGGGAATGATGCATATCTGTCATAAGGGAAGCCGGAACCCTGGGCATTCGTAAGTCAAATTCTTGTTTAGGATCAACATTTACCCTGGGTACAACAATTGTAACGTTTGACCAATCCTTTTATTGGAAGTCTGCAGAAAACCATCATTGATGCGCCATAAAGTAGTTGCCTGACAAACATTTATCTGATAATACGATGTTTTCATACACTTATAAACTTGCTTGGCCTTGACATTGCACAAAGAAAGTGGCTACTGCCGAAACATTCGTCACTCTTGGTATGGTCAATAATATGAAACCGACAGAATGAGGATTGAACAAACCAACGACCAGTTAATTCCGATCAAAACAATGCTGCACCTAGAGAACTATTGTAAATCATCCATTGTACCTGTTATGTAGGATGTAAATCCACTCAATGCAGCTACAGACGCTATGGGCTCCCCTGCACTGCTGTATATGGCCCTTAAAAACTGGAAACTGATTATGCAAACAATTCGAAGGAGGTCGGTACTGAGGAGGAGGAGGAGGTGAAGAGGACGACAGCGACATTTTAACGTTCTGAGAAAAATAAACGCTTTTCACAAAGGTGATTGTGTATTAAGTGATACTGAACAGCTGAGTGTTATTAATTGGATTTCATTATTAATCAACTTCCTAGTGCTATCAACAATTCAATTAAAGTTTTCCTTGTCTATGTTGTCGTATTGTGTCCGTTGTCATTTGAGCCCCATGTTTGATTTCTGTGTAATTTAATGAATTTACACCAAGTCTAATGATTTTTATGTATTCATTGTCCACTAAACCCTGGGTATAGAAACCAACGTCATCAAATTTGAGTGGACAGTTACATAGTTATGATCAATAAGATGTTTTGGCTGCCATCGTAGCGGCAATCGTAAAGACTACTTTCCGGAGGTCCGATATTTGTAATCGTTTGATACTTATTTAAGTATCTTCTACCCAACCAGGAACAGTTAAAAAATCATTTGTAGCAATGATTTTGGCGGGGGGGGGGGTCAAAGTGTATATTGACACGAGTATATATTTCGTATATTTACAACAGGTTGAGGGCATCTTCAAAAATTGATTATCTTATATGATGTCTCTTTGTTTGAAACTGACTAAACCACATAACCCAGATGAACAAACTAGGGCCATCTAAGCGCTCTTTACTTCAACTTTGGTAACTAATCGATTTGCAATACGTTTTCAATAAGCCGACGGAAACTGGGAATTTTGGTCTAACTGGAGTAGATGCGACGTGACCCGTGGAAACGGCACGAAGGCCATGCATCAAATATCTTTGATGAAACCACAACATTGATCATATCATGCCCTTTTGTTTGAAACATACCAATCCTAATAACACAGGTCAACGAACTGGGCCTATTTTGGCGCTCTTCACTTCAACTTTGGTAACTAATCGATTTTTAATGCATTTGTAACTAGCTGACAGGCACTGGGAACTTTGGTCGAACTGGAGTAGATGCAACGTGACCTGTGAAAACTCGCACAAAGGCCATATATCAAATATCTTTTATGAAACCACAACATTGATCATATCATGTCTTTTTGTTTGAAACAAACAAATCCTAATAACACAGGTGAACTAACTAGGGCTATCTTGGCGCTCTTCATTTCAACTTTGGTAACAAATCGATTTTAATGCATTTGTAACTTGCTGAACGGGCATTGGGAACTTTGGTCGAACTGGAGTAGATGCAGCGTGACCTGTGGAAACGGCATGAATGCCAGATATCAAATATTTTTTATGAAACCACAACATTGATCATATCATGCCTTTTTGTTTAAAACTTACCAAGCCTAATAACACAGGTAAACGAACTAGGCTATCTCGGCGCTCTTAATTTCAACTTTGATAACTAATCGATTTTTAATGCATTTGTAACTTGCTGACGGGCACTGGGAACTTTGGTCGAACTGGAGTAGATGCAACGTGACCTGTGGAAACGTCACGAAGGCCAGAGTCCGACTGTGTGTGGGGATTGCATACGGTGGACAAAACTTCTCTGGAGATCATCTTCAAACTAAATCTTGCAATTAAATCGTCTGTCTAGGTTTAGATTCTTATATGCTCTACAAATAAATATTGATAAGATTTGTAAGCACTTACATAACTACAACTACTACTTCAGCTACTTCTACTACTACTACTTCTACTACTACTGCTACTACTACTACTACTACTACTACTACTACTACTACTACTACTACTACTACTACTACTACTACTACTACTACTTCTACTACTACTACTACTACTACTACTACTACTACTACTACTACTACTACTACTTCTACTACTACTTCCACTTCTAATACTACTATGATAAGAACTTTTAGTATTACCACATCTACTACCGCACTACTGCTTCTTCTACTGCTACATCTACTTCCACTTATACTTACATATACTTCTACTTTCGAAAAGAACTCTGAAATACTCATTTTATTTGTATTTTTGCAAGAAATACATTTCAAATCTAAACATGTAGTTGCATTAAGTCTCCACAATTGTTTTCGGTGAGCCAAACATCGTTAACAGGGCCCCTGCGAGCAAGGCATGGCGTCGAAGGCAGACCCCGGACAGTCCTCGTCGTGCCCGGAAGAACAAATCCTCATACGTGACAGGGTGCCGTCACCACACGTTACCGAGCAGTCGCCGAGGAACCATTCGCTCCAAACTGATCATTTAAACGCTTTTAATTAAGAAGCACACACATGTCTGGTTTAGCTATTAGTAAAATTGTTAACGATTTTCTGAAAGGTACCTAAACACATACACACACACTTATAAAGTGTGTGTATTGAAAGTATGAACTCTAAAGGGTGGACAGTTTTTGAAACAGGGAAATTATTTTAATCGTTGTTGTTGAGGTTTTGGACGATTTTAAAAATATTTTTACATGTAAGCATTTAAGTAATTATAAAATGTCCAGGGCGATGTCAATTTGACCTCAGAGGTATGAAGAAAATTCGTATTTTGATTATAAAACGTTTCATTTTGAAATATAATATCTCTGATCATTGTCATTTAAGAGAAAGCCCATTCAAGTTGATTGTCATGCGAGTTTCAGTTTATATAGACCATAGTCAATTGCGTCTTGGCCTATTGTTGATAACACGCCACACCAAACACGGCCTATGACAGACATCGGACAGCAACGCACCACAATATATAACGTGTTGCTAAGTTGACATAGAAAAAGTTAACATACATAACAATATTATTTTTCAATACATATCAATTGTAAAGGGAATACTAATACCTCAACATGGTTTTCGGCAGCCTATCACTTCGCTACTGGTTCCCGCACAATCTCCGATGTGCCCCGAGGAGCAGTGACGCAGTCGTGTCAGGGTTCCGTTCCCGCATGTCACAGAACATTGGCCATTAAACCAGGGAGACCAATCTGTGCCAAACAAACAAGTCTTATGATTATGCATATAAGGACGATATATAATTTTGTTGAAACATAAGTTTAGATCCGTCTGAAACAGAATCAGTAACACTTTACAAAATAATATACTACTTCATAGTTTTATTACATAAGCACTTATTAACCACTGTTATTTCCACAAGTTGTAAGAGTAAAGTTTTCTAAACATGTTTGGGCACTTTTGTTTATTGAACAAACATAAATAATTCACAATTAGTACAAATGGTAAAGAAAACACATTGACATTTGAAAAAGTCTCATGATGAGAAACATAATCGCAATAAAGAACTGGCATGTTCTGGCATGTTCTTTCTATAAATAAATCAAAATGAACCAACAAGACGAATAAATCAAAGAACATTATTGTAAATGTACGAATGGTATAAACATACTAATTGCAGTGCATTTCTACTTTGTTGTATTTAATTATAACATAGTTCCTTATTCGATTTGAATAAGGAATAAGCAACTGTTTTACTTATTCCATATTAAAATCGAATAAGGAACTGGCATTTTCTTGCTTAACAAATAGATTAATATGAATAAAGAGACGCATAAATTAAGGAAAATCACTTTAAATGTAGGTTGGGAATACAAAATATGTATTTATTACAGAAAAGTTTTGGGACGATTGGTTTAAAAATATATATTTAAGTATTTAAGTAACTATAAACTTTTCAGGGCGATGTCAATTTGACCCCAGACCGGGGCCAGAGGTATGAAGAAAATTAGTATTTGATTATAAAACGTTTCAGTTTTAAATATAACATCTCTGAACATTGTCGTTTAAGAGGAAGCCCATTCAAGTTGATTGTCATGCGAGTTTCAGTAAAAAAAAACATGTTCAATTGGGGCTTGGCCGATTGTTGATTACACGCCACACCAAACACGACACATGACCGACGTCGGACAGCAACGCACCACAATATATAACGTTTTGCTTAGTTGACATAGAAAGTCAACATAAATAACACTATGAGTTTTCAATACATATCAATTGTATAGAGAATAGTAATACCTCCACATGGAGGTTTTTGGCAGCCTATCACTTCGCTACTGGTTCCCGCACAATCTTCGGTGTGCCCCGAGGAGCAGTGACGCATTCGTATCAGGGTTCCGTTCCCGCATGTTACAGAACATTGGCCATTAAACCAGGGAGACCAATCTGTACCAAACAAACAATTCTTTAAATAATTTTGCATATAATGCCGATTATTAATTTTTTTTAAACATAAGCTTGGATTCGTCTGAAACAGAATCAGTTACACTTTAAAAATAATATTCTACTTCATAGTTTTATTGCAAAAGCACGTATTTTTCACCGTAATTTCCACAAATTGTTAAAATAAAGTTTTCTAAACATGCTTGGGCACTTGTGTTTATTGAACAAACATAAATAATTCACAATTAGTACAAATGGTAAAGAAAACACATTGACATTTGAAAAAGTTTTATGATGAGAAACCAGCCTTAACGACACAAATATGTGATTTTTAATCTCAGATTGCATCTTGTAGAACTATTTTCCGGTACTACGCATACAAATTCCGTTATCGTCAATAATAACAGAGATTTTGAAATAAAAACTAGTTTATGCAAGTATTTAAATAAATTGTTAAATTGATCAATAAACAACAACATTATCTTTTCCGTTTATGTTTGCAATACAAATGTAAAAAAATCAGTATGCTTACCGATAACTCCTCTTAATGAAAGGTTTGTACCTAAGATACAGTCAAGTTTTGGTACAAACTAGACGGATTGTTTTCCGCTCAAATTGCATGTATTTATATTTTCTGACAGTTTCGTTCAATTTATGGGTCATTATTTATTAAGAATGAATTTATTGTATTTATTGTGTGTTACATATACATTCTACATGAAAAAATTACTATTGAAAATGTTTTAGCCTTTTCGAAAATTAATTTTGCAAGTTAGTTTACACAAAAAGCTTGAAGAAAATAAAAAATATACATAAATACAACTATTTATGAATGACAACATGGCTAAGAGTTTGGTGTGACATAAGCCCGAATATTTCATCAGCATAATACGTACATCGTGGAGGCAACTTAATTCATATATTATGTTAACCACTTACGTCCTGGGCTAATTGTTGTGGTCGAACATGTAGCAGCCCACTGTGCGTTAGCCATGCTTGGGTACAGAGAGCATGTCGACTGTGTGAACATCAGGTCGTCTAGTCCAATATCGCCATGGAAACCGTTCCCAACAGTGGCCTCTGCTATAATCTAAATATTTATTTGGCTTTTTCTTAAATGGAACGTTTTAAGCATCTGTTTATATATATATTCATTTTTCCTCATTTTTAGTCAGGAAATGAATATGAGACCTAAACAATGATAACTACCCATTGCACATTTGTTCATGACATGCTATGTACAACTTTGATATACATTGGAATTTGTATGATATCTTTAAACATATTATGCATGCGTGTATGTTACAAACATTCCTGAATAAAAACTTACACCAAATTTATTTCGCTTTGTGTTTTCTTTTTCTAATTCCGAAATGTATTTAAATCTCTTTATATTTATATAATGTGTTGTTTTATCATATTAACTTGAAATCACCCTTGATACACCCTGTACTGTCCTATCACATTGACTCATGCAATTGAACATTTTCATTGTCTTTTAATTTTAGCTCGCAACGTACACTTCTGTCTTTTTAAAAGGAAAGATCCGTAAAAACGACATTTGACACTTTCTTGTCAGCGTTTAAAATCAATGTTAATGTATAAGTACATGTGTAATGAGTTCATTGCGAAAAATGTTTAATGCAAAACGGATTTTTATTTAAAAATATTTTATTTACAATAAAGCAAACCGTTTTCAAATAAAATTATTGCATTTTGTTGTGTTTTTTTTCACCTAAATATTCAATCATAAAATCATCTTCGATTAACATTCTGTGCTGTTTTATCACATGTGCAAATACAATGGATCACTTAGATCGAATTTAATTTTTTGACGAATACACTTCTTCAAGACGACAGTTGATACTTTTTTTCAAAGTTTCCAATCCATTGGCATCAATGAGTGCATGCGTGATGAGTTAATTGCAAAATGGATTTATTGGAAAAAAACGGATTATTTTCATCATATCGAATGTAATAAGACCCTACAAACCGTATTACAATAAGACTATCAATTCCAGGTTTTTATATACCGACACGGGTTTAAATGGTTTTCTATACACATTCTAAATTGTTTTATCAGTTTTACTTATGAACTTAAACTTGATCACATTTAAGGCCTTTTATTGTTTGGTCGAAAATTACACTTTTTTCTAATAAGAAAAAGAAAATCCGTAAATACGCCATTTGTAACTTTATTTTCAGCTTTTCAATATGCATCAATAAGTATATATGCGATGATTTTATTTTGACACGGGTTTCGGGTTATCACACAAAATTCACAATGCAATAAGACACTTCAAAACGTTTTTTACAAATGTATTGCATTTCTTGGTTATCTTAACTTAATTAATAAATTGTTGTTTTATTTTATTAAATCTAAAAATTCTTACCTTCCATGCTTTTTTGTTTTTTGTCGAAACTCATAGTTTCGTCTCGTTTTCATGAATATTATTAAAATACTATGGAAGGGAAAGCCCGCAAAAAATATTCATCACTAGAAATGTTGTACGTGTTGAATATTCAGCTCATTTGTTAAACAGAGCACTTTTTAAATGCTTCGATGCAACATTTGAATATCTGTTTTGTACAATTGTAAAGAGTAAAACGTTGAATGTTCCGATTTTCAAAATTGATATGCAAATAAATCAATTAATGAATATAGAGATATTTTGATTTTCATTCGACCGATGTCAACAGTACACATGTGTAGACATACTTCAACAGATTTAAATGTTTGAATACAAACATGTAACTTCTAAAACTACAGATCAGAAAATGAAGTAAGGAAGTCGATGAAAAACTAAATTAGCATCTTGACTGTTTTTTATGATGTACAATCGGTTTTAGTAATCTGCCACAAGTCAGCATCTAATAAGTGTACACTATACAATTGTACAGAATACAAGTTGACGAATCACAATTCAACATGTTACAACGCATTTCGATATTAAGCAGTGAACCGCAAAGTCAACCGGTGTTAGGGTACAAACTGTAGTTAGTAGTAGCTTGCCTTCTGTTATCGTGGAAGAACTTACTGTCCAGCTTAACTTCATAGTCTTGATAGGTCCAATGTAAGGATTTATTAAGATTTCAATATATCATCATCATTATTGTTATATTCATTGATGCAGATTGGTGTTAGGCACATTGGATCACACAATAAGTGGTTCTCGACCACCTGCTCGCTGTAATTTGTAAACAATTTACATGTTAACAAAATGTAAATGCACAAGTAACATGGCATTTATTAATTTAGATAATTTTCTTTAACGTTTTAGGTTTAAACATTAATTATGATTTGACATGGCAGTCTGCCCCCATTATCTATTGAACGCAGACCAGACTCAGTTTGGTTACGCTCAACTAATTTGTGGTGGAGTGACATTCCCATTTAATGGGATATTCATGCCCTATGTATTTTCACCATCTACCCTAGTTCAATTGTGTTCTCTCTTACCAAAGACGTACAATAGAGACAGGGCTTTCATCGTGTATGAGAGTACACGGGACCACAGGACAGAGATTGTGTGTGATAGTTCAAAGAGGAATCATGTATTGGTCCTCTTTTCAATGTTTATTTTATAAAATAGACTGTTTTCATCTGTGTGATATATTGTTTTAATTATATTTGATGGTTAGATTATAGAAATTTATTTAAGGTCGAAGTGTTGACAAACAAGTTTTGGCAACATATTAGTCACACTCAACAGGGTCTCATTTCATTTTTTAGAAGAAGCCAATGCTTTCCTGCAAAGTGGTAATCGTTAACCACAGGTAGAAACTGGTACCGTTTCAGTACGTTTTTGGTATGATGCGGCTAAGAATTGAACCCACAAACTCATGCAATCGAGGCAAACACCATACCACTTAGTTTCTGAGGCAGTTTTAAACTGTTGTTTCTTTGTTATAAGCTTGGTTTGTTAACAATATTACAGATAATAGACATGTATATTAACTAAAAATTACCCATTTATTGTTACAGGTCGACACTATCACCAACAGATCAGACCAGAATGGATCCTTGACGTGTAGAAACTTTCAAAAATCAACTGATTAGGCCGAAAGGTTTGCTGGAATCATGCACATTTCAATCCGTGTTAGGTAAGAATACCAATTATAATATAAAATTATTGGCAATAATTGTTGAATGTGTTTGATAACTGTTTAAATATGTATAATATTAGCTTTGATGTTGTGTCAGCCGCATAAACACGTTTTTAATACACTTAAACGAATGCTTATGGTGAGTGGGGTATAGTATATTGATGTTGATTTATTGAAAATTAGAACTGTGTGGAGAATTTAACTCACATGCATGTGATACCAGACATTAACTACTATAGCAATACGGTATCAAAAGAATGCTTTATTAAGTATTTGGTGATTTTCTGAGGAATTTATTAAATTTTAAATGCTAGGTTATACTGTATGGTGAATAACACTAGACATATACTGGACATTAAATGTAATTTAATGATTGTCACTGCAGCTGAATTTGTTATTATCCCCACGCTTTTTGAAAAAAAGGTGGGGATATTGTGGTTATCTCCGCCGTCCGTCCGTCCGTCCGTCCGTCTGTCTGTCCGTCCGTCCTGGCCACTATCTCCTCCTACACTAAAAGCACTAGAACCTTGAAACTTACACACGTGGTAGCTATGAGCATATGTGCGACACTGCACTATTTGGAATTTTGATCTGACCCCTGGGTCAAAAGTTATAGGGGTTGGGGTGGGGCCGCGTCAGAAATTATCACTCATTTTTTTAGGTTATTTTACATTTACTTCTTTATTTCTACACCGATTCACTTCAAATTGATACTGGACCTCTCTTATGACAATACGGTCAATCTCAACCATGCATGGCCCCATTCCCAACCCTGGGGCGCCCCGCCCACATAGGCCACACCCACCAAAAATTTCCATTTACTATAATTTTTTCATTTCTACACGGATTCACTTTAAATTGATACTGAACTTTTGTTATGACATTAGGGTCAATCTCAACTATGCATGGCCCCAATCCCAACCCTGGGGCGCCCGCCCACATAGGCCACACCCACCAAAAAATTCCATTTACTATAATTTTTTCATTTCTACACGGATTCACTTCAAATTGATACTGAACTTCTCTTATGACATTAGGGTCAATCTCAACTATGCATGGCCCCATAACCAACCCTGGGGCCCCGCCCACATAGACCACACCCACCCAAAATTGCCTTTACTATAATTTCTTCATTTCTACACCGATTCACTTCAAATTGATATTGAACTTCTCTTATGACAATACAGTCAATCTCAACTATGCATGGCCCCATTACCAACCCTGGGGCGCCCCGCCCACATAGACCACACCCACCCAAAATTGCCTTTTACTATAATTTCTTCATTTCTACACCGATTCACTTCAAATTGATACTGAACCTCTCTTATGACAATACGGTCAATCTCAGCTATGCATGGCCCCATTACCAACCCTGGGGCACACCTAGGTCAAACATTCGGCGTGGGGATACGCGTCGGCCTCTGCCGCGCCATTTCTAGTTTGTATTAGCTTAAGGACACTTGTGTAGTAAGATAAGTATACCAAAGATAAACATTCATATGACTACACTGTAATACGTAGGTTTAAGTTATATAAGATAATTGTCTTTTTTAAGATATTGGAGGCCATATTGACCATGGATGGAGTGCCAACTACTATTACACCTAAAAAATAGAAGATTCAACATATCCGACCGGCCTTCTTTTGCGCACCACAACGCAGAACAGCGAATGACTAAAAGAGTCTGATAACAGTCAAAACATGTCAATGTACTCGAAGAGATGTGTAGCCTAGAAAACATCTTTTGCTAGACATGATTTTATATGATGTGATAAGCAAACTTGAAAAGACTGTGCCTTTCCTTCCAAAGCTTATTCGTGAGTCTGCTCAGCATATTTCGTTTGAGGTGCTTACTCAAATTCTCTATTTATTTTTTTACACATGGTCATCTATATCACAATCATATTTTTTCTAACAAATTTTATTTTAATATATATGATTATGCAAATTTTCTATGCAATAAGCAAACCATTGAAAACCAGAATATTATTCAAGTCATTCAAAATAAGTGTTTTTTTATTTGATTTGTTATCTGTATGGTGTGTAATCTGTATTTACTTATTATTTTTAAAGGGATCTTTTCACGCTTTTGTAAATTGACAAAAATGAAAAAAATTGTTTCAGATTCGCAAATTTTCGTGTTAGTTATGATATTTGTGAGGAAACAGTAATACTGAACATTTACCATGCTTTAATATAGCCATTATATGCATCTTTTGACGATTATAAAACCTAAAAATTATAAAGCGTTGCAACGCGAAACGATTGAATAATTTGGAGAGTTCTGTTTTTGTCGTTAAATTTTGTATAACTACGAAGATTGCTTATATAAGGTATAAAATACGTAAAGTATGTGTTCTCGGCGGAATAGCTCAGTAGGCTAAAGCGTTTTTACTTCAGGACTCTGGCAGGACTCCAGGGGTGACTGGTTCGAAACCTGCTCCGGGCAATGTTCTTTTCCTTTTTTTAAATTTTATTCTTGATTTTTTACTGGAGCTTTTACGATCCAATGTTTACCTTTATCAATATAAAGCATTTAATGAATAAGTTAAAAAATGCCAAAATCTGTGAAAAGGCCCCTTTAATGGTTTACAGTAGTTTTGCCTTCATATGATTTACATTCTGTATTTTATTCTTTTCAGAGAGGAGATGAAAGTATCTTCTAGAGACTTGGAGTGATATCTTGATAATAAACAGTTAACATAAAATAATACATGTTCAAAAGTGACATGGAGTAATGGTCTTTAACACTTTAATAGACCAGGCTTGACAAACCAAAAAATTGTTCTGTTAAATAACCTGATGGTGCAAGTATTGCAATGAAAAAAAAAATTCAAAGTAAACATTGAATAAAAATGTAATCACAAATTTTGACAATTCAAAAAATCGAACAACATTTCATGTTTATTACATGGTGTAGTGGTCATAAGATCTTGCAGCCACCTTTCATTACCGGGGCCGTTGAGTATTTTCATTAAGTATTTTCGTTAAAGCGAGATTTTACGATTTTTTTATATGTGTTAAATTGTAATATATTGATATAATATGTTACAATAACACACAATAAGCAAGAAAAATTATACAGTAAATACGAATTTCATAAAATGCAGCAAAGACAAATAAGCGTCCCGAGCCGATTGTGACGAACATATTTTCCTACAATAACCGAAGCATTCGTCTTATTATTAGGACCAGAGTTAGTGTTCGTGTGTCGTATCGTTGCAGGAATTTAAAATGAACCGTTAAAGTAAGTTAAGATTCACATCGTACATGCATGATATACATGCTGGCGAATTCGACTGTACAGCCGTTTTCGATTTCAGAATTAAATAACTGAGTTATTTCGCATTTTTCGACACATGTTCTTCTGAACTGTTATTTTATTTTATATTGAAATATATATATAATAAGTATTTACACTTTTTATATAAATTTATTAATATTTGACAAAATCGTAGATATTCGTTTTAAGTATTTTCAGATATTCAGATTTCATATGAAATAGAGTTCATGTATTTGTACAGTTTAATATGTTTGTTGGTATAGTGAACCCGAAAGTCAAGAAATTTTGATGATGATTGTTAAGTGTCAATTGGTGCTTTAATGTGTTGGTATAGCAAGATTTGCAAATTCATAAATTGGCAGATTAAACTTTGGGAATACTGCTGTACTTCTTTATGAAGTTGCTACTGAATTACGAGTCTTTAAAATGTAAGATTTGTATGCTTATTAAATTGTAATGCAATTATTAATGTAGTGTTTATTTAGATAAACTAAAGAAACCCATATGGATATACAGGACTTTGTTTCCTTCTTTAGCAAGGGCCTTATATAGGCCCCTTCCCTAAAGACAAAAGCCCCTTGCCCTAAGAAAATTTCTTTAAAAATGATGCAATTTCCCCCAAATTTGAAGCTAATTTTGGGAAATCTTTGCCCCTTTTTCAGTTTTTTCAATAGTTTTTCCCCAAATTGGAAAAACAGGCCCTTTCTCAAATCAAGAAAAAAAAACATGACATAATATTGGAAACTAAAGAAACTTTAACAGACCACAAACAAACATTATTGGTTTATACTGTTACTTGTTGTGAAACCACTGTTTTATTAACATGCATAATCAGAGTTCATATGCATTTAATCAATATCAGTAATAACATAGAAACAAAAAAACATAAATAAAATATATACCTCAATTAATGGATACATATTGTATTGATTATGCAAAAATAAATATAAAATGGTTTGTTTATATAGTTCGTTTAGAGGAAAAGCTTTCCGTAAACACCACTGAATAAAGCAGAGTCCCAGTCTCTATCACTGCAGTTGTAATATTAAATTTGCTGCATAGCAACACATTCTGTGTCGTTCGATGGTGTTCATGTTCTTCTTACACAGCTTCGCACCTTTAAACTGGTTCAAATCTTTTGACGAACCCTTTTCAAGTCTGAAAAACAACAGAAGAATACCACATTTTAACTTATGTGCTTTTACTTTCTTTGTCTTTTATTTATACAAAAAGTGTGTACAAATAATTAAGCAAACATATGAATCATGACATAAAAAAAAGACAAGCGACTAGGAAGAAAATCTTATATTTGAACAAAACATGTTTGTTAAAAAAGATGATAGATACAACTTCAAAAGTGTGGTTTATTTAATATGTTCAGTTAAAAATAAATTAGTTTGAACAATACACAAATAATTCAGTATTCCATCATGTAAACATTGGTTAATTTGATATATTATCAGTACAGACTAAAACATATGTTCTAGAATCTTATAATAATGTGTTCATATTAATTGCTGAATGTTGTTTTAGTATACACTTGCCTTGGGCATTTATCACGTTCTAGCACACACAAAGTCTAGGTGAACAGGACGATCATCATGCTAATCTGACATGGCAGTTAGGCATATTTAAAGGATACCAAAATGGAATCTGAAACAAAACATTTATGGTCAATTGTTGTCCTGAAAATTCAAAAATCAGACGAAAACCCATATGAAGAAAATTACTTGAGTAATACAACAAATGTAATATAATATCGGTAAAATATCCCACAGTTTATGATACAAAACATTTTTGATACATACTTCATTCATCGAAGTTGACCATTTTCGTTATTGCACCAGAAGAATCAATATTTACATTTAACCGGTAGTCATCAGTTTGTTATCTAGACATTTTACCCGGGATTAAAATTTCGTGTGAAGTCACAATGGTTCCCGGCCGTGGCAGTTATTTAAAGTTACTGTTGCCGATTTGTATATCTTAGCATTCACCTTTGTAATGAAACGTTAGAGTTGGGGCAAAGTTATGTGCGTTGTGCATGCGATTTGTGTGTAGAAGTAAATGTTTATTTTACATTTTGAACACTTTTTTTTATTCATTGAACAGTTTTAATTGGACAATGCACAATATGAACCTTTGATATGTATCCACCTTAAAAAGTAACATTTTTGAAAATTGAAACATAAAATATCAAACTTTGTTTATTTGAACGGATATTATTTGACATGTTTGTATAATCTATAATTGCAACATGGAATATATCAGCTGAATACTCAACACGTGCAACATTTCTGGTGATAAATACTATTGGCGGTCTTTCCCTTCTTAAAAATACGGCATTTGAAACTTTCTCATTAACTTTCCCATGTGATTTGAATTAATTAATACATGTGTGACGATTTTATTGGAAACGGGTTTATTTCAAAGCGTTTTTATACACATTTCAAATTGCATTTAGACAACCTAACCCGTTTTGCAATAACATTATTGCAGAACGTATTATTACGAAAAGGATTGTAACAATGCTTCCCCGTTCTGAGAGCATACATATATATTTACTTTTAATTTAAAAGGAGTTATACACAAATTTATATCGGCCTCGTAAATGATTTTAAATTATTTTAGACTCAGAAAAAGAAACGAGCGGTTGGTGGAAGGTAAAATTAATATGTGCACCCAACTTCCCTCAGAACATAACCTTAATTGAACATTTTGATATATTATAATGCAAATTCAAAAGTGATATTTCCTCGAATTTGTATTAATAACTTTTAAAAAGAAAAGCACGTCAAACACTTTTTGCTTATGTTGTCTTTCCTCTTTGGTTTTGTACATTAAAGATATGACAATTCGTCTGCAACTTCATATTGTAATAGTTCTATATGTATGTTTAATGGAAATGTCAGTATTTAATTATTTTATTTTGTAATATTTTGTTACAAAATTATTACACCTTGTTGCTTTTGCTTTATGAATGCAAAAAAATGAAGGAATGGTACTTTTCCGTTTTCATAATATATTTTAAACTTTGTTTTATTATGTATGTATATATTCCAATGTACAATTTGACTTTTTAACACCAACATAATCTTTAAATTAAATATAATAAATCGAGTTTTTAAGAAATATATAACTCCTAATTTTTCGAACAGAAATGTGCTGTTACTTGTTTGCCGAATGCCCTTTACGTAATATTCTAAACAAACGTTTGATCTTGACCTTCAAAGTTGGCATAAGCATATATGTTTTATTTATTTATTTAAAATCATGATCAAAAAGAACTTTATTTATTACAAATTTTAGTACTTATCACTTTTATTCGAATAGTAATGCTTTGAATAGAAAAATTAATCAACGGGAGATACTTTCACAAATATCAAAGACATGGCTCTTTCACTCCGCAACTCTTATCAAAACTTCGTGAACTATATGTACGTATGGTATGACACATAGTTATGATCTGCAAAATGAATTACCGTATCTATTTGGGCTGTGATTAAATACTTCAATACTTCCTGAGTTATGGTCTGCACATAAAACAGGGATATACTGGTCGGAAGGACAATTGATGCGATTATTAGTTACACTGTTAGTAACTGATGGTGTATGGGATATACACCCTTAGTAATAAAATACCATAGGAGAGCGAAGTTCGAGTATGGTATGAAAGTACTGAAAGTGTATATCCAATAACCATCAGATACTTACTATGTAACGATTATTTATATCTCAACCGACTACTGGATTACTCGAGTTGTATGGAAATTACTCGAGGTGTATGGAAAATACACCTTAGGCACGCGACCGCTCTAAGCCAATCGGATTAGGTCATTTTTGTAGGAGGTGAGATATTAATATATACCCTCCTTCGATGATATAGAAACGACATGCATATGATAAAAACTGTCCTCATACAGATAATATACTAAAGTATTAACACACATATTAAAATAATACAAAATAGGGCTGATGCTAAATCTATAGAAATGAACACAGTTATCGGAAAGAATGATATTTTAAAACAACCTCAGTAAATATTAACACATATCGTACTATATAGAATAAACAAGTTTGAAATAATTTCATAAGAACATTTTCTGACTATGACTTCCGAAACCTGAAAAGAATAAGTTCAAATCATTTAAATTCTTAATTAAGAGTAGTGAAATCGTCTTATTCGAAGTGATATAATAATATGATAAAATCTTACCGAAATATTTGAAGTGTAGCTCAAAGGTACATGTCCAGACTTCCAGACATCTCCCTGGTTCCCACTTACAGTCCACAGCAATTTCCCTGGAAGCTTGGAACCAGTAGCCATGTAAATGTTGAGACTTCCGATATCAGCACCATACATGTGATACCAGAATTTAACACAGGCAGGAGCGTTAAAACCGGGCTGTATGATGCCACTCTGATACCAGGCCTTGTCACATTCCTCGCTTGGGGCGCTGGACTCGAGGTAGATGTATTTGCCTAAAACAATTGCTGGTACAATTAACCATATTAGTTTTTGTATATTCATATTTATTTAAGCATGTATTAATATCTACACAACAATGAAATATATAAAAACGTAGAAGGATGAACAACATCAAAACTATTTTACAATTTTATCAACTAAAAAACATATCATCATTATATTATATGTTTTGAAGAATGAAAACGCCAATACTTATTTTAAGATCATTGTCTTTTTTAATGAAAGGCACCAACACATATTTTCACATAATTTCGAAAAAATTTAAACTGCAAGTTCTTTTTACATCTGTATGAAGTAAAAACACCCTCCGCTATCTTTTAAACAGTATAAAAAGGAATACCAACGTACCAGTACTGTTACCAAACGTATGATCCGAGCTAGGCCCCGTGTCGTCAGTGTTCGTCGAGCCATTGAACACAATCCAGTCCATATTGTCAAACAAGTCAACGTTATGCCAAGTACAATTTAACGGCGCATCGAACGTACATGTGATTTGATCTACGATAGAAAAAAATCAAATGTTCAATGACATACGTTTATACAGAATCGCGCTCATGGGTTACACAATGTAACAAAGTAAAATTAAGATTTGTTTCTGTTTAAGATTTCTAGAAATGTAAGTTGACATTAACCAACAACAATATTTCTAACCGAGCCGTTGGGTATCTTACTAACACTTTTTCAGGACGAGTCAAACAAAATATGGTATCAAATGGAAACATTAACTTATTTTTTTTTTATTCAATTCAACCTCGGCATGAAGCAGTTACAGCACAAACATTTAAATTATCTGTTGACTTTGATTTGTAAATGTGACCTGTTACTGAAGAGTAACCCACATTTATGCGATAAACTATCTGGGCTTGGGAAATAAAATATAACAACATACTTTCAGGCATTAAAACGTTTCAAAGCGTTTCCGATAATGCATGAACTTTGAGACAATTTGAAGTGATATTTAATGCATTGAAAATTATAAAGCAGAAGCATAAGTTCAGGACTGCTGATCATGAGTTTTGAAGCACTCGAGTTGTAAGCGACATGTTGTATAGTTAAAGAGAATATGAATACAAATAACTCAAAAAATCCTGACATGATTTAAAATGTTACAGAGCGGATTCAGAACATTTGTGATATTCGATCTTGAACTTTCACAGAGGAGCTTGGGTATTTTAAGCCACACGTCGTCGGGTCGTCAAGGGGCATTGCGAGCAAAACCTTTGATTGCGGAACATACGAGCTGTGATCCACCACTCACAAACATTCACAAACGGAATCTTAAACCTCTTCTTCGACGTTATTAAGTATATGGTGTTAATGACAAAACAACGTCATTTCATACTACATATGTTATTGTGTTATTAAACAAACTACGTACAGCTCCACACTTTTAATGCTATGGTGTTAATGAATAAAAACTATTCAAATACTGTTTTATACGGACACACATCTCGCGCACGTGAAAACCGATCTTTAACTATAATGATTCGATTGGTGTATACACACGGCTCGTTATGTAACTGGATTTTTGAATTTGTATCAATTTAAGTTCTTCGCTTAACATAGCCTGATTTAATGTACTGATTATGTAATTTACACATCAAACCTGGACAAGGTATCGAGGTACTGCAATTCTGAAACGCGCTATCATCTAAACCACAATCCTTTCCTCCATAAGCTTGAGGTGGGTTAGTACAGTTCCGGTTTCGAGATTGAGTTCCATTCTCACAGCTTACGGAGCAAGTGGACCATGATGACCAGTCAGTCCACTTTCCATCAACTATTAATATCAAACAATGGCGACGCATACAATAACTTGTATGTCTAAGTATAAAAAATATGTGTCCATACAGAAATACATATCGCTTTTTGTTAACATGAATATGTATGTTTGTTAACTAAACAATTTTTCAAATAGAGTTAGCTTATGGATATGTTCCATTTAGCTAAACAGTATTCATCATAAACGAAAATATTGCAGTACATACCTGGACAGTTAGTGTTGCTTGTTCGGTTGCACATACCCACTTCGAACTCAGAACCGTTGCAATCATGTCCGCCATTCAAGGGAGGCGGGCTGTCACACTTGCGATATCGCGGACGAAATCCGTTACAGTAGCAGACAGACCAGCCCTCCCAAGCTCCCCAGCTACCGTCAACTAAGAAACATATGGCAACAAGTAACTTATTTTTCGTTTCATTTCCATACCACATTGTAATGCCTTTTTTATTAAATAATACGCTGCTGTTAACTTTTTTTTAAAACTTAAAACGTACTTTTAACTACGTATATATTAATTTCAAATGATTTAAATAAAAAGGCGAAGATGTCATTAGATGGCTAGCATTTGATATGATTTCTGACAAGAATAAAAGTCCATATACATAATTTTTAAAAAATATATATTTGTTAATGTTTTTTATCTCTTGCGACATACTTATTTAATCTACCGGAACGATTTGAGCAAATTTTAAAGAGGGTCACGCAAGGATAATTGTTGTGAAGATTCTTCAAAATCTGCCAAGGGGTAAAGGAGGGGAGTTTTGTTGTTAAAAAGGACCATTACTCCCGTTATTTCGCACAGATAGGAACAAATCATGGAGGTTCGGAATTTCATATGCTGATTATTGAAGTACCATATATCGACACTCAATGTATTCCGAGTTACGTACGACGCAAAAAGAAAACGTTTTTTGTTTAATAAAATTGTCATAACTATGGATTTGTCGAAAATAACTTGAACCAGGGAATAAAGGTATGTACATGGATATTTATATGTTTGTTAAGCTTAATCACTCTAGCAGTAATGCAGAATAATCCGTCTCACGAACAGAATGACATGTGCATATATTAATTGACAGTTGCGGCATAAATTATGATCCTTGGGACATGAAAAATATCGAACACAGAGTCATGATTTAAAGAAACATAGCAGAAACACACTAAAGAACACTCATTAATTAATCTCTTTGCCTTGTTGTTTCTATTGGAATTTTTACAATTAGTTATTATTATTTATTTGAGGGACTTCTTTTTCCACTTCTTTGTATACTTCAAAACGACGTTTTGCAGAAAAAACGATAGATTTAAAAAAGCTCATAGTATGTTTAAACAAGTGAATTCACACTCATAACTAGGAACAACGTTTACATCATTGCTTCATTAGTAGATTAATATCATTTGAAATCGATAAAATAATAAAGCGTGTGTTTCCCTTTTCCTTAATAATATGAAAAACATAATTTTTTTTTATTAACAAAGCATTTATAACTCACTCAATATTATATAGCATGCGTAACGCAAGGTAAGTTCACTTGCTTATGCTTCCATATGTCTATTGTTTTAGCTAAGACTTTTCAAAACATTACAAAAATGTAACAAATCAATTTTTTAATGAAATTTTTCAAATCCACAAACATATGTGAAAATGTCACTATACAATATGACCTTTTAGGCAATACCTGTGTCGCACTTGACCAAAATCTGATGTTACGTATTAAGTATCAAACGTCTGGCCAATAGAAACAAAGGGCAAGACAAGTCGTGCCATAGGATGTCACATATGTTCACAATGTATGCTTGTCAGCGGGTTGTAGGCTACACAGTTAGCTGGTTACATTTCTTTCTCAACTTGACCACGATTAAAACTCGGCTGAGATATTTTCAAGAAAATATTTAAAGTACCACCAAAACGCTTAGAGTAATAAGGTGAATGTTCTAACATTTTACCTGGTAATCTTGTTTTGGACTCACTTGACACAAGTTCAAACTTGGCATTCAAATTGTCAATATTATTATTATTTCATCAATATTGGTTCCTATAGTGGAATAACGTTCATCTAAAATGCAGCCTTGAAACCTGGTTTAAACCCACCTTTGTCCCGGAATCGGACTTGGACTAGCAAGTTTCAAGGTTAATTTTTAAACAATGTGAAAATTGTGGCATATTTAGTGGCAACAAGCCTAAATTTGACGACGCATACATTACAACGCATATTGAAAGATGCCGATTACGCTCTCAATTTATAGACAATAGTTCAACATGAGTATTTCTTGCTCAGGTTAGCTAAAAACAAGATTTATGATGACGTTACAGTTACGAAATAGTTTGACTAAGAGACTAACGCACGCATAAACACTTAACCATTACTACAGCAATACATGGGTCTTAGCAGCTTTATAATAAGTGCTATATTATAATTAATCATTTCATTTTTTAAAACCCCATGGTTATTCAAATTATAAGAGCTACATATTTTTATAAGATCCATGTTCATGTATAATATACTATGATCATATACTATAATATGTGGATAAGTATTCTGCAGCGGTTATGATCAAAGACATCTAACAAGGAAATGATGCAATGGAATAGTTATGCTTTAAGTGTTCACATGCGCAGAACATTATGCACTGCTAAATTATCTCGATATACATGCGATTTACTCTTCGAGGGCTACTTTCGAATCGAAATTCACCCACTTTTTCCTACTTAAGCTTACATCTTTCCATATATTATAAATATTACAAACAAGGCCCATCCCAAGCACTTTGTGCTCAGTTGGGTTTAAAATCTCTCTGCTGAGAATATAATAAAATTTACCCAAACAAGGTTTTGTGCACTTCTGTAATTGTATCGAGTCACCGCCATTACAATTCGCTTGGGCATTCGGGTTCAGTACAAAGCACAGTCGTGTACGATTCCTCGTTCCCTCGATATTACACACAGCGGTGTTACATTCAGACCATTCAATCCACTGGGTCCATGTTGCATCACCTATTAACATCGTATATAATGCTGTTAAAATGAATCCATGATCACAACTCTTTCCGTTTTACTTCACATACTAACTTGTATAACACTGCTGTAAAATATATATCATGAAACCCACACGGACACTGTCCCATCGGTAGATATTTTATAATGTCGTTCACTTCCAAATACCAAGTACCGCATGAGTTTCCCCTTTAATAAAGTCCACAGAGAAATATGCTGAAAATTGAATGGCTGGGATTGCCAATGGACCAATAGTTATGATAATTGGATACAATGTTCAATGTTCAATATAAATCATGTGTTCGATGAGTATGTACACATATCATTGCTGCGGTAACTTATTTTTGTACCACTGGAGTAATTTCCAATTCATAATGTATAAAACAACAATACAAAAAAATAGTCTGTTAACAACTAAACTATTTGGACCATCATGATTTCGTTAATTTAAACAATCATTTTATCATTTGTCGCCGATTTGTCGCATATCAAGTGCGACTTATTTCAGACCATTTGTTTAGTCGACGTTAGGCTGGCGATTTGCATGATCGAAGGCGTATCTAAGACCATAGGCCGCATTGTTATTCAAGTCCAGATGAGTATGTTTCATTTCGCATAAATGTGACCTCAACGTTAATAAGGCAAAACTTTTTTTGCCTTATACTTCCTTTTTATTCTTTGATAATAGATATCGATAAACATATGTTGTTTTTTACGCTTTCCTCTAAAATGAATATTATATAGGCATAAGCTTTTTCAACATTGGCACTCTCAAAAGTATTACAGAACTATATACCTTTAGTGCTTTCCACAGGTTTTCTTTCAGATGAACGAGGACCATTAGAATGGGTTAGTGAAGAGTTCACAATGCCTTCTTTGATTGTTTTAAATTCATTTATCATGCAAAATGACTGTTTGATGATTGATAACAATACAAACAATGTTTTAATCATTTTAGGAGGTGAGGTATTAATATATACCCTCCTTCGATGATATAGAAACGACATGCATATGATAAAAACTGTCCTCATACAGATAATATACTAAAGTAATAACACACATATTAAAAAAATACAAAATAGGGCTGATGCTAAATCTATAGAAATGAACACAGTTATCGGAAAGAATGAAATTTTAAAACAACCTCAGTAAATATTAACACATATCGTACTATATAGAATAAACAAGTTTGAAATAATTTCATAAGAACATTTTCTGACTATGACTTCGAAACCTGAAAAGAATAAGTTCAAATCATTTAAATTCTTAATTAAGAGTAGTGAAATCGTCTTATTCGAAGTGATATAATAATATGATAAAATCTTACCGAAATATTTGAAGTGTAGCTCAAAGGTACATGTCCAGACTTCCAGACATCTCCCTGGTTCCCACTTACAGTCCACAGCAATTTCCCTGGAAGCTTGGAACCAGTAGCCATGTAAATGTTGAGACTTCCGATATCAGCACCATACATGTGATACCAGAATTGAACACAGGCAGGAGCGTTAAAACCGGGCTGTTTGATGCCACTCTGATACCAGGCCTTGTCACATTCCTCGCTTGGGGCGCTGGACTCGAGGTAGATGTATTTGCCTAAAACAATTGCTGGTACAATTAACCATATTAGTTTTTGTATATTCATATTTATTTAAGCATGTATTAATATCTAGACAACAATGAAATATATAAAAACGTAGAAGGATGAACAACATCAAAACTATTTTACAATTTTATCAACTAAAAAACATATCATCATTATATTATATGTTTTGAAGAATGAAAACGCCAATACTTATTTCAAGATCATTGTCTTTTTTTAATGAAAGGCACCAACACATATTTTCACATAATTTCGAAAAAATTTAAACTGCAAGTTCTTTTTACATCTGTATGAAGTACAAACACCCTCCGCTATCTTTTTAACAGTATAAAAAGGAATATCAACGTACCAGTACTGTTACCAAACGTATGATCCGAGCTAGGCCCCGTGTCGTCAGTGTTCGTCGAGCCATTGAACACAATCCAGTCCATATTGTCAAACAAGTCAACGTTATGCCAAGTACAATTTAACGGCGCATCGAACGTACATGTGATTTGATCTACGATAGAAAAAAATCAAATGTTCAATGACATACGTTTATACAGAATCGCGCTCATGGGTTACACAATGTAACAAAGTAAAATTAAGATTTGTTTCTGTTTAAGATTTCTAGAAATGTAAGTTGACATTAACCAACAACAATATTTCTAACCGAGCCGTTGGGTATCTTACTAACACTTTTTCAGGACGAGTCAAACAAAATATGGTATCAAATGGAAACATTAACTTATTTTTTTTTTATTCAATTCAACCTCGGCATTAAGCAGTTACAGCACAAACATTTAAATTATCTGTTGACTTTGATTTGTAAATGTGACCTGTTACTGAAGAGTAACCCACATTTATGCGATAAACTATCTGGGCTTGGGAAATAAAATATGATGTTATAACAACATACTTTCAGGCATTAAAACGTTTCAAAGCGTTTCCGATAATGCATGAACTTTGAGACAATTTGAAGTGATATTTAATGCATTGAAAATTATAAAGCAGAAGCATAAGTTCAGAACTGCTGATCATGAGTTTTGAAGCACTCGAGTTGTAAGCGACATATTGTCTGGTTAAAGAGAATATGAATACTAATAACTCAAAAAAACCTGACATGATTTAAAATGTTACAGAGCGGATTCAGAACATTTGTGATATTCGATCTTGAACTTTCACAGAGGAGCTTGGGTATTTAAAGCCACGCGTCGTCGGGTCGTCAAGGGGCATTGCGAGCAAAACCTTTGATTGCGGATCATACGAGCTGTGATCCACCACTCACAAACATTCACAAACGGAATCTTAAACCTCTCCTTCGACGTTAAGTATATGGTGTTAATGACAAAACAACGTCATTTCATACTACTTATGTTATTGTGTTATTAAACAAACTACGTACAGCTCCACACTTTTAATGCTATGGTGTTAATGAATAAAAACTATTCAAATACTGTTTTATACGGACACACATCTCGCGCACGTGAAAACCGATCTTTAACTATAATGATTCGATTGGTGTATACACACGGCTCGTTATGTAACTGGATTTTTGAATTTGTATCAATTTAAGTTCTTCGCTTAACATAGCCTGATTTAATGTACTGATTATGTAATTTACACATCAAACCTGGACAAGGTATCGAGGTACTGCAATTCTGAAACGCGCTATCATCTAAACCACAATCCTTTCCTCCATAAGCTTGAGGTGGGTTAGTACAGTTCCGGTTTCGAGATTGAGTTCCATTCTCACAGCTTACGGAGCAAGTGGACCATGCTGACCAGTCAGTCCACTTTCCATCAACTATTAATATCAAACAATGGCGACGCATTCAATAACTTGTATGTCTAAGTATAAAAAATATGTGTCCATACAGAAATACATATCGCTTTTTGTTAACATGAATATGTATGTTTGTTAACTAAACAATTTTTCAAATAGAGTTAGCTTATGGATATGTTCCATTTAGCTAAACATTATTAATCATAAACAAAAATATTGCAGTACATACCTGGACAGTTAGTGTTGCTTGTTCGGTTGCACATACCCACTTCGAACTCAGAACCGTTGCAAACATGTCCGCCATTCAAGGGAGGCGGGCTGTCACACTTGCGATATCGCGGACGAAATCCGTTACAGTAGCAGACAGACCAGCCCTCCCAAGCTCCCCAGCTACCGTCAACTAAGAAACATATGACAACAAATAACTTATTATTCGTTTCATTTTCACACCACATTGTAATACCTTTTTTATTAAATAATGCGCTGCTGTTGACTGTTTTTTTTAAAAACTTAAAACGTACTTTTAACTACGTATATATTAATTTCAAATGATTTAAATAAAAAAGCGAAGATGTCATTAGATGGCTAGCATTTGATATGATTTCTGACAAGAATATAAGTCCATATACATTTTTTTATATATATATATTTTGAATGTGTTTTTATCATTTGCGACATACTTATTAAATTGACCGGAACGATTTGAGCAAATTTTAAAGAGGGTCACGCAAGGATGATTTTTTTGAAGATTCTTCAAAATCTGCCAAGGGGAAAACAGTTTACGCACACAACTAACGCACCTGACGCTCCGATGGACAACTGACTACACGGTATCATAAAAGCTCACTATGAATACTATTAGCTCAGTTAAGATTAAAATGACAAAAGATCAAAAGTATGTGCAAACTGGTCGTAGCCTCGATTCAATCGTTTTCGATCACTTACAATTCCGGTCTTTCAGCTATGAAAATTTGCGCACAATCCACCCATTGGTTTAAGATGAATTGAGAGCACACACGTTTGTGGATTATATACTATATAATGAATAAAAATGACAAAGGGAGATAATTCTGCCAAGTCTGATCACAAACTCGTTTTTTTGTGTTTGTCTGCTGTGAAAGTTTAAGTGAAATCTGCCAGGCACTTAAAGGGGACCTTTTGGAACTCTTCATATATATGCAATTGTGGAAAACACACAGGGACATACTTGTGCCAAACTATTTGCAGCCAAAGTTCCCTTTATACGAACACCTACACATTATAATTATTCAGTTTTTAGCGTTGACATGAAATCCACCCAGTCGGTTAATATAGAAGTTGAGAGAAAAACTTTCGGACGTACGTTCCCACGTACAAATGCAATGCTTAATGCCGTTCACTTTGTTGAGGCATTTTTCTAGGGCAAGGTTCTGTTGATACCTTAGGCATAAGATTTAAACAAACCTTGTAGAGAACGAATGCTTGTAAAGTGTTACATGCCTGAACAATTGCTTGTCTTGTTGCACAATTACACTTCGTATGGCATACTCTGACAATACTGTCCACCGTTTGTGGGAGGCGGGCTGTCACAGTAGCGATTTCGCCCGCGAAATCCGTTACAGGCACAGACAGACCAGCCCTCCCAGGCTCCCCAGGCGCCATTTAGTATAAGGAACACAACACTATAATTTTGTCGAGGCATACACATGATTCGTATTGGACGTTTTATGTATGACCTTAATATCTATCTTATACTAATATCTTATGTAACATACCAACTATGAAAGCTATAGTACTTTTGGTTTCAAGAAGTCTATAATGAATCAAATGTCACCTGGGATGTGATCTGCTTTGAACAAAGGGCAATGTGTTGAAGACAATTTAAATCACCACATATCCGACGTAAAAATTACAACATGATGAAAAAACTCCCTCCTATCGCTTTAACACAGACAAAAGCCTCAACAATCAATGCAGAATTTCGACTTATGATCTCCATGTCTGACCTTCATTGCTTTTAATCGTTTTCAAGCACTTACAATTCCGTCGTTCAGCTGTGAAAATTTGCGCGCAATCCACCAATTAGTTAAAGATGAGTTGAGAGCACACACGTTTGTGGATTATATACTACATAATGAAAACAAAAGACAAACGGTGATGATTCTGCCAAATCTGATCACAAAAACGTTTGTGTTTGTCTGCTGTGAAAGTTTAAGTGAAATTTTCCAGGCACTTAAAGGGGACCTTTGGGAACTCTTCATGTATATCAAATAGTGGAATAACGCACAGGGACATACTTGTACTGTACTATTTGTAGCCAAAGTTCCCTTTATACGAACACCTACACATTATAATCATTCAGCTCGTATCGTTGGCATGAAATCCACTCAGTCGGTTAATATAGAAGTTGAGAGAAAAACTTTCGGACGTACGTTCCAACGTACAAATGCAATGCTTCATGCCTTTCACTTTGTTGAGGCATTCAACTGTCTAGGGCGAGGTTCTGTTGATACCTTAGGCATAAGATTTAAACAAACTTTGTAGAGAACGAATGCTTATTAAGTGCTACATGCCTGAACAATTGCTTGTCTTGTTGCACAATTCCACTTCGTATCGCACATCCTGACAATCCTGTCCACCGTTTGTGGGAGGCGGGCTGTCACAGTAGCGATTTCGCCCGCGAAATCCGTTACAGGCACAGACAGACCAGCCCTCCCAGACTCCCCATGCGCCATTTACTATAAGGAACACAACACTATAATTTTGTGGAGGCATAAAAATGTTGCGTATTGGGCGTTTGATGCATGACCTTAATATCTATCTTATACTTATATCTAATGTTAAATACCAACTATGCAAGCTCTAGTACTTTGGGTTTCAAGAAGTCTCCTTGGACGATATTAAGTATTTGGTGTTAATGAGAAAACAACGTTCAGTGCATACTACTCATGTTATGGTGTTAATAAACAAACTACGTACAGCTCCACACTTCTAATGATATGGTGTTAATGAATAAGAACTATTCTAATACTGTTTTATACAGACACATATCTCGCACACGTGAAAAACCGATCTTTAACTGTAATGATTCTATTGCTGTATACACAAGGCTAGTTATGTAACTGGATTTTTGAATTTGTATCAATTTAAGTTCTTCACTTAACATAGCCTGATTTAATGTACGGATTATGTAATTTACACAGCAAACCTGGACAAGGTATCGAGGTACTGCAATTCTGAAACGCGCTATCATCTAAACCACAATCCTTTCCTCCATAAGCTTGAGGTGGGTTAGTACAGTTCCGGTTTCGAGATTGAGTTCCATTCTCACAGCTTACGGAGCAAGTGGACCATGCTGACCAGTCAGTCCACTTTCCATCAACTATTTATATCAAACAATGGCCACGCATTCAATAACTTGTATGTTTAAGTATTTCAATATGTCTCTATACAGAAATACATATCGCTTTTTGTTAACATGAATATGTATGTCTGTTACCTAAACAATTTTTCAAATAGAGTTAGCTTATGGATATGTTCCATTTAGCTAAACAGTATTCATCATAAACGAAAATATTGCAGTACATACCTGGACAGTTAGTGTTGCTTGTTCGGTTGCACATACCCACTTCGAACTCAGAACCGTTGCAAACATGTCCGCCATTCAAGGGAGGCGGGCTGTCACACTTGCGATATCGCGGACGAAATCCGTTACAGTAGCAGACAGACCAGCCCTCCCAAGCTCCCCAGCTACCGTCAACTAAGAAACATATGACAACAAGTAACTTATTATTCGTTTCATTTTCACACCACATTGTAATACCTTTTTTATTAAATAATGCGCTGCTGTTGACTGTTTTTTTTTTAAACTTAAAACGTACTTTTAACTACGTATATATTAATTTCAAATGATTTAAATAAAAAAGCGAAGATGTCATTAGATGGCTAGCATTTGATATGATTTCTGACAAGAATATAAGTCCATATACATTTTTTTTAATATATATATTTTTAATGTGTTTTTATCATTTGCGACATACTTATTAAATTGACCGGAACGATTTGAGCAAATTTTAAAGAGGGTCACGCAAGGATGATTTTTTTGAAGATTCTTCAAAATCTGCCAAGGGGAAAAGGAGGAGTTGTTTAAATAAAACAGTTTACGCACACAACTAACGCACCTGACGCTCCGATGGACAACTGACTACACGGTATCATAAAAGCTCACTATGAATACTATTAGCTCAGTTAAGATTAAACTGACAAAAGATCAAAAGTATGTGCAAACTGGTCGTAGCCTCGATTCAATCGTTTTCGATCACTTACAATTCCGGTCTTTCAGCTATGAAAATTTGCGCACAATCCACCCATTGGTTTAAGATGAATTGAGAGCACACACGTTTGTGGATTATATACTATATAATGAATAAAAATGACAAAGGGAGATAATTCTGCCAAGTCTGATCACAAACTCGTTTTTTGTGTTTGTCTGCTGTGAAAGTTTAAGTGAAATCTGCCAGGCACTTAAAGGGGACCTTTTGGAACTCTTCATATATATTCAATTGTGGAAAACACACAGGGACATACTTGTGCCAAACTATTTGCAGCCAAAGTTCCCTTTATACGAACACCTACACATTATAATTATTCAGTTTTTAGCGTTGACATGAAATCCACCCAGTCGGTTAATATAGAAGTTGAGAGAAAAACTTTCGGACGTACGTTCCCACGTACAAATGCAATGCTTAATGCCGTTCACTTTGTTGAGGCATTTTTCTAGGGCAAGGTTCTGTTGATACCTTAGGCATAAGATTTAAACAAACCTTGTAGAGAACGAATGCTTGTAAAGTGTTACATGCCTGAACAATTGCTTGTCTTGTTGCACAATTCCACTTCGTATGGCATTCTCTGACAATACTGTCCACCGTTTGTGGGAGGCGGGCTGTCACAGTAGCGATTTCGCCCGCGAAATCCGTTACAGGCACAGACAGACCAGCCCTCCCAGGCTCCCCAGGCGCCATTTAGTATAAGGAACACAACACTATAATTTTGTCGAGGCATACACATGATTCGTATTGGACGTTTTATGTATGACCTTAATATCTATCTTATACTAATATCTTATGTAACATACCAATTATGAAAGCTATAGTACTTTTGATTTCAAGAAGTCTATAATGAATCAAATGTCACCTGGGATGTGATCTGCTTTGAACAAAGGGCAATGTGTTGAAGACAATTTAAATCACCACATATCCGACGTAAAAATTACAACATGATGAAAAAACTCCCTCCTATCGCTTTAACACAGACAAAAGCCTCAACAATCAATGCAGAATTTCGACTTATGATCTCCATGTCTGACCTTCATTGCTTTTAATCGTTTTCAAGCACTTACAATTCCGTCGTTCAGCTGTGAAAATTTGCGCGCAATCCACCAATTAGTTAAAGATGAGTTGAGAGCACACACGTTTGTGGATTATATACTACATAATGAAAACAAAAGACAAACGGTGATGATTCTGCCAAATCTGATCACAAAAACGTTTGTGTTTGTCTGCTGTGAAAGTTTAAGTGAAATTTTCCAGGCACTTAAATGGGACCTTTGGGAACTCTTCATGTATATCAAATAGTGGAATAACGCACAGGGACATACTTGTACTGTACTATTTGTAGCCAAAGTTCCCTTTATACGAACACCTACACATTATAATCATTCAGCTCGTATCGTTGGCATGAAATCCACTCAGTCGGTTAATATAGAAGTTGAGAGAAAAACTTTCGGACGTACGTTCCAACGTACAAATGCAATGCTTCATGCCTTTCACTTTGTTGAGGCATTCAACTGTCTAGGGCGAGGTTCTGTTGATACCTTAGGCATAAGATTTAAACAAACTTTGTAGAGAACGAATGCTTATTAAGTGCTACATGCCTGAACAATTGCTTGTCTTGTTGCACAATTCCACTTCGTATCGCACATCCTGACAATCCTGTCCACCGTTTGTGGGAGGCGGGCTGTCACAGTAGCGATTTCGCCCGCGAAATCCGTTACAGGCACAGACAGACCAGCCCTCCCAGACTCCCCATGCGCCATTTACTATAAGGAACACAACACTATAATTTTGTGGAGGCATAAAAATGTTGCGTATTGGGCGTTTGATGCATGACCTTAATATCTATCTTATACTTATATCTAATGTTAAATACCAACTATGCAAGCTCTAGTACTTTGGGTTTCAAGAAGTCTCCTTGGACGATATTAAGTATTTGGTGTTAATGAGAAAACAACGTTCAGTGCATACTACTCATGTTATGGTGTTAATAAACAAACTACGTACAGCTCCACACTTCTAATGATATGGTGTTAATGAATAAGAACTATTCTAATACTGTTTTATACAGACACATATCTCGCACACGTGAAAAACCGATCTTTAATTATAATGATTCTATTGCTGTATACACAAGGCTAGTTATGTAACTGGATTTTTGAATTTGTATCAATTTAAGTTCTTCACTTAACATAGCCTGATTTAATGTACGGATTATGTAATTTACACAGCAAACCTGGACAAGGTATCGAGGTACTGCAATTCTGAAACGCGCTATCATCTAAACCACAATCCTTTCCTCCATAAGCTTGAGGTGGGTTAGTACAGTTCCGGTTTCGAGATTGAGTTCCATTCTCACAGCTTACGGAGCAAGTGGACCATGCTGACCAGTCAGTCCACTTTCCATCAACTATTTATATCAAACAATGGCCACGCATTCAATAACTTGTATGTTTAAGTATTTCAATATGTCTCTATACAGAAATACATATCGCTTTTTGTTAACATGAATATGTATGTCTGTTACCTAAACAATTTTTCAAATAGAGTTAGCTTATGGATATGTTCCATTTAGCTAAACAGTATTCATCATAAACGAAAATATTGCAGTACATACCTGGACAGTTAGTGTTGCTTGTTCGGTTGCACATACCCACTTCGAACTCAGAACCGTTGCAATCATGTCCGCCATTCAAGGGAGGCGGGCTGTCACACTTGCGATATCGCGGACGAAATCCGTTACAGTAGCAGACAGACCAGCCCTCCCAAGCTCCCCAGCTACCGTCAACTAAGACACATATGACAACAAGTAACTTATTTTTCGTTTCATTTTCACACCACATTCTAATACCTTTTTTATTAAATAATACGCTGCTGTTAACTTTTTTTTTTAACTTAAAACGTACTTTTAACTACGTATACATTGTATATTAATTTCAAATGATTTAAATAAAAAAGCGAAGATGTCATTAGATGGCTAGCATTTGATATGATTTCTGACAAGAATAAAAGTCCATATACATAATTTTTAAAAAATATATATTTGTTAATGTTTTTTATCTCTTGCGACATACTTATTTAATCTACCGGAACGATTTGAGCAAATTTTAAAGAGGGTCACGCAAGGATAATTGTTGTGAAGATTCTTCAAAATCTGCCAAGGGGTAAAGGAGGGGAGTTTTGTTGTTAAAAAGGACCATTACTCCCGTTATTTCGCACAGATAGGAACAAATCATGGAGGTTCGGAATTTCATATGCTGGTTATTGAAGTACCACATATCAACATTCAATGTATTCCGAGTTACGTACGACGCAAAAAGAAAACGTTTTTTGTTTAATAAAATTGTCATAACTATGGATTTGTCGAAAATAACTTGAACCAGGGAATAAAGGTATGCACATGGATATTTATATGTTTGTTAAGCTTAATCACTCTAGCAGTAATGCAGAATAATCCGTCTCACGAACAGAATGACATGTGCATATAACAATTGACAGTTGCGGCATAAATTATGATCCTTGGGACATGAAAAATATCGAACACAGAGTCATGATTTAAAGAAACATAGCAGAAACACACTAAAGAACACTCATTAATTAATCTCTTTGCCTTGTTGTTTCTATTGGAATTTTTACAATTAGTTATTATTATTTATTTGAGGGACTTCTTTTTCCACTTCTTTGTATACTTCAAAACGACGTTTTGCAGAAAAAATGATAGATTTAAAAAAGCTCATAGTATGTTTAAACAAGTGAATTCACACTCATAACTAGGAACAACGTTTACATCATTGCTTCATTAGTAGATTAATATCATTTGAAATCGATAAAATAATAAAGCGTGTGTTTCCCTTTTCCTTAATAATATGAAAAACATAACTTTTTTTTATTAACAAAGCATTTATAACTCACTCAATATTCTATAGCATGCGTAACGCAAGGTAAGTTCACTTGCTTATGCTTCCATATGTCTATTGTTTTAGCTAAGACTTTTCAAAACATTACAAAAATGTAACAAATCAATTTTTTAATGAAATTTTTCAAATCCACAAACATATGTGAAAATGTCACTATACAATATGACCTTTTAGGCAATACCTGTGTCGCACTTGACCACAATCTGATGTTACGTATTAAGTATCAAACGTCTGGCCAATAGAAACAAAGGGCAAGACAAGTCGTGCCATAGGATGTCACATATGTTCACAATGTATGCTTGTCAGCGGGTTGTAGGCTACACAGTTAGCTGGTTACATTTCTTTCTCAACTTGACCACGATTAAAACTCGGCTGAGATATTTTCAAGAAAATATTTAAAGTACCACCAAAACGCTTAGAGTAATAAGGTGAATGTTCTAACATTTTACCTGGTAATCTTGTTTTGGACTCACTTGACACAAGTTCAAACTTGGCATTCAAATTGTCAATATTAATATTATTTCATCAATATTGGTTCCTATAGTGGAATAACGTTCATCTAAAATGCAGCCTTGAAACCTGGTTTAAACCCACCTTTGTCCCGGAATCGGACTTGGACTAGCAAGTTTCAAGGTTAATTTTTAAACAATGTGAAAATTGTGGCATATTTAGTGGCAACAAGCCTAAATTTGACGACGCATACATTACAACGCATACTGAAAGATGCCCGATTACGCTCTCAATTTATAGACAATAGTTCAACATGAGTATTTCTTGCTCAGGTTAGCTAAAAACAAGATTTATGATGACGTTACAGTTACGAAATAGTTTGACTAAGAGACTAACGCACGCATAATCACTTAACCATTACTACAGCAATACATGGGTCTTAGCAGCTTTATAATAAGTGCTATATTATAATTAATCATTTCATTTTTTAAAACCCCATGGTTATTCAAATTATAAGAGCTACATATTTTTATAAGATCCATGTTCATGTATAATATACTATGATCATATACTATAATATGTGGATAAGTATTCTGCAGCGGTTATGATCAAAGACATCTAACAAGGAAATGATGCAATGGAATAGTTATGCTTTAAGTGTTCACATGCGCAGAACACTATGCACTGCTAAATTATCGATATACATGCGATTTACTCTTCGAGGGCTACTTTCGAATCGAAATTCACCCACTTTTTCCTACTTAAGCTTACATCTTTCCATATATTATAAATATTACAAACAAGGCCCATCCCAAGCACTTTGTGCTCAGTTGGGTTTAAAATCTCTCTGCTGAGAATATAATAAAATTTACCCAAACAAGGTTTTGTGCACTTCTGTAATTGTATCGAGTCACCGCCATTACAATTCGCTTGAGCATTCGGGTTCAGAACAAAGCACAGTCGTGTACGATTCCTCGTTCCCTCGATATTACACACAGCGGTGTTACATTCAGACCATTCAATCCACTGGGTCCATGTTGCATCACCTATTAACATCGTATATAATGCTGTTAAAATGAATCCATGATCACAACTCTTTCCGTTTTACTTCACATACTAACTTGTATAACACTGCTGTAAAATATATATCATGAAACCCACACGGACACTGTCCCATCGGTAGATATTTTATAATGTCGTTCACTTCCAAATACCAAGTACCGCATGAGTTTCCCCTTTAATTAAGTCCACAGAGAAATATGCTGAAAATTGAATGGCTGGGATTGCCAATGGACCAATAGTTATGATAATTGGATACAATGTTCAATGTTCAATATAAATCATGTGTTCGATGAGTATGTACACATATCATTGCTGCGGTAACTTATTTTTGTACCACTGGAGTAATTTCCAATTCATAATGTATAAAACAACAATACAAAAAATAGTCTGTTAACAACTAAACTATTTGGACCATCATGATTTCGTTAATTTAAACAATCAGTTTATCATTTGTCGCCGATTTGTCGCATATCAAGTGCGACTTATTTCAGACCATTTGTTTAGTCGACGTTAGGCTGGCGATTTGCATGATCGAAGGCGTATCTAAGACCATAGGCCGCATTGTTATTCAAGTCCAGATGAGTATGTTTCATTTCGCATAAATGTGACCTCAACGTTAATAAGGCAAAACTTTTTTTGCCTTATACTTCCTTTTTATTCTTTGATAATAGATATCGATAAACATATGTTGTTTTTTACGTTTTCCTCTAAAATGAATATTATATAGGCATAAGCTTTTTCAACATTGGCACTCTCAAAAGTATTACAGAACTATATACCTTTAGTGCTTTCCACAGGTTTTCTTTCAGATGAACGAGGACCATTAGAATGGGTTAGTGAAGAGTTCACAATGCCTTCTTTGATTGTTTTAAATTCATTTATCATGCAAAATGACTGTTTGATGATTGATAACAATACAAACAATGTTTTAATCATTTTAGATACGTATAATATCGTCTCGATCCATTTCTCAAAACATCGGTACAAACTAGACTCTAATTATTACACCAAACTTACATTTTTTTTCCATCTCTTTCGTTTTCTCGATAATCCCGTATTCCATTATAATTCCAGTTTTAAAAGTAAAGTATAAATTATGTCGTATGTAACTATTCAAAGATTTGATGAAAAAGACATCCAATCGGGACAGGGGTGTTCCCACTGTCCATGCGTAAATCAAGTGACACGATGTGTGGCATCGTGTACTTCTCATATTCTATTACAACGACGAATCAACAGGCACATCTGGGTATATAAAAGCATACGCCTCGGGTAATGAATTGATATGCTTGCCCAAAAACGATCCCGAAACTACTTTACATAGAAACAATACTAATTCGACAACATAAAACTTTGCTTGTGGGTCAGAATGGCTAGTTTTTGTTACTAAACAAAAGCACTGATCGGAAGTCTTTAAACGACCGGGTACTATTTTTAAATGCTAGGCGGGGGACCCTTGTCTTTGGAAAGCACTGCCTTTCATCTCGCATCACTTCTTTGCATCAGGAATAAAATCCGTTTTTCCTTACACCGATTCTTAAAACTAGCACTCAGTGCATATATAAATTTAAATATTTTTTAGGATCAATTTCTGTACAAATAGTATGCAACTTATGATCAATCTTACATCAGGAACACTTACCCATTAAAAACCGTTTTTCTTGTCTGTGATTGGGAATTGATCGTGCGCCAGCGCATGTGTTTATTCCTTCGACATCCACGCATCTTGAACGAACATTTTGTTTATTCCTAGGATCATATTCTCGGAACCCTACCAATAAACATGAATCCAAAACATCACGATGTAACATGTAAACATGTTGAACGTTAAACAACTCTTTTTCAATGTATTTAAATATGTGTGTCTTTCTAAGGAATTCATGTGCTAGATTGTCCAAATCTTTTAATCAATTTGTTTATGTTATTTTTTTCATATTTATTGTTACTGTCTTAAATTGGGGAACAAATTATAAAACCGCCATAACTAAATGAATATTAAACATTTGTTAATATGCTCAAATCCAATATTTCAGCAGTAATACTATTGGAATCGAATGCGACTCAGGAGCTCGAATGTTAAGAAGAGTGTTTTCTCTTTTGTTTCTAAAAAAAGAAACTGCATTGAAATACTCATACACACAGGTAAAGATGGTTTATACCATGTTTATTAACGTCCATCACTTTAGCAATAATACGTTTAGATTGACACACGAAGCAAATAAAAAAAATATTTGTACTAGTTTAAAAAACCTAATAACTCCTCATTTGACGAAAGGAAATTCACAAAATGCACATGTTATCAAGTTCTGAATAATTTGTTTTGTAAGTTTCATCACCTTAAAAATTATAGCAACCGAGTTACGAGGAACACATTTTCAAAGATGACACTTTATACTTAAAAGTAAATATATAAATCTGCGTAAGTCGACAGTAAAAAACAATTAGGTGACTAAATTCATAAGCTTATGTAGATATTTATATAGTTTCATCCCTCCAGCAATTAACTTTGGTTTCGCATTATTTATCTCGTAAATGGGGACATCAACACGTACATCTGAGACATATTCGTATCTATACAATACTTATTATTAACGCTATGCAAGAAAAAAAGTAAAGTCGCATGTTTTGGCATAAAGCTCTTCAAAAATACCTTTGATGACAATTATTTATCGAATTATTTATTGTACAGCGGAAGTAGAAGAGTATTAACTTTTACCATTGGCTTCGTTTTTATCAGCGGCTGGTTCAGTGTCCTCGATTACTGTGTAGCCATGAATGTAATAAATCTATGAGTGAAAAGGTCATTATGAAAATTATACACAAAACAAATTTCGATGAAACACAGATAATGACGATCGGTAAGATAATGCAACAGTAACACTCGTCTTCAATTTCTTAGTAATTTAGCCCCTGCGTGACAAAAACTGTGTGCCCATTTCGTACTTAATTTTTTAACATTTTAAATATCGTTTGTTCTATATTTCGTTCTGAAATGAGTTATTTTAAAAAGTGCAATGAGCTTTCCAGTTGTTTTGTTGTAAACTACTAGTACTAGTACACGCACCATTCAAAATGCAAAATAATGCGTGTTGGGCGTTGTCATAAATGATGTATCTAATACAGCCTTCGTCATGGAACGGTTCGATAATATTATCATCATTACTATAGTTATTAATTTATAAGCTGACCTGATTTACGCTAAATTCTCAACGGTCATGAAACAAACTGTTGCTGCTGCACTCAACAACTCAAAATAAAGTCAATCGCAATATATACAGATAAAAAAGTCATTCAAACCTGACAATAAAAATAGTGTTAACGGTCTGTGTTTAAATTCTTAAATGTGTACAAAAGTGCACTAATAAAGTTGTAAATGTTAGACTCTGTTCATATTTACTGGATTATCTTGCAGGAATAGCCATTCTCCCTTCATGTCACCATGGAAGCATGTGTTCCTCTCGACCAGTGTGACAACTCTGGAGCCGAGATCAGGGGCGCTGAATACAGGTGTGTCATCGTCTACGGTGCAGTAGGTGGTCCCACTAGCCCCATTATTAAGGCATCCCGAAAATATGAGAACAGCCAGAAAATGTCTCATCTGCAGAAAATTTGGTTTAAAATTTTAAAATGGATATCCCCCCCCCAAAAAAAAACACCCCCACACACAACAATTATACACACCCAGAACCAACACCCCCCCCCCCCAAAAAAAAAAAAACAACAACAAAAAAAAAACCACACAATTTACAACCATGATTACGCAATGTACACACTGAAGCTTATAACAAGCCTTCATAATTTAAGATAATTAGCATTTTAAACATATTTTCAATAATATCATTTGTTCATGTTTTAGTGAGTTCGCAGAAATTATATCAAATAAAAACACAATCTTAAAACTTCAAAATGAATAAAACAGCAATAAAAATGGAAGCAACGTAAAACTTCGGTTGCATCAGCAAATCAATGTACTGAACGTACTGGTATGACGATGCTTTTGAAAAGGATGGATATATAGAGGCTATTTGTTGGATTCGGTGGAATATCGATTTTCCCAGAAAATCCGCGAAAAATATCGATATTTTCACTGTTATTTTTTACTGTTTAAAACAGTGAAATACCAGTTTATTTCACTGATATTTCTGTATAAATCACCGGAAAGCATAAACTAAATAAGCATCCATTTAAGTTAATCTACATCACCGCAATTGTGTAATTTTTATTGCTTGTCATTTATCCGCAGGTCAAGAATTAATGGTTGTGGTGCAATAGTTTTCGTTCTTGGACACTGCACTCCCATTCAATGAGATTTATTTACCTAAAAGTTTCATATTTGAACTTACAGTTCTTTTGGGAGTAATGGTCCAAACAACCAATGGATAAAACAGCAACAATATGCTAACCCATAATTGTTCGAGGAACATAATTGAGAATTCCTGTGCTAGCCCCCAATCACAGTATGTTGGGTATAATAATAGTCAAATTTTGTTTTTCTTCTCAAAAGATTGTCGTAGATTATAAGTTGAGGAATATATCATCCAAGACTACAACTTTTAGAAAGCCATTTTTTAATTTAGTTTTATTGATAAACAAGGTTTTGTAACAATCTATACTTTACATAGATAGCTTTAACAGCACAATGTGGCTCACTTGAAACTGATTATTTCCTAGTGATGTTAACTATTTTTTCATGAAGATCTAGACAACAAAATGACATTGTGAGTATGAACAAACTATTTGCGTCTATCCGATCTAGTTGAGCCTTGTTACCGAGTTCCTACTTTTATATATTTGAACAATCTGATCAAATGCTATGAAGGTCAGGTAAAAAATGTAAGTGTTAACATAGATTTTAATGATTTTAGTTATTGATCAAATGCATGGAAGCACATGACCCACTTTAAAACGTTACCTGTTAATCACTGAGACTAGACCTTATGACCTAAAATTTGAAAATGCTACTTTCAAGCATGACTTTGAAATCATTTAAAATAATGTTCTAACTAATTTACAAGTGGATCAAAGAGAGAATGTGACAGACCTTTTCTTATATTTGACCTAGTGCCCTTATATTTGTCACAATATGAAACCCAAAATGACTTAAAGGTAACTACGTTTCATAAGAATCTGGCAAAAAGGTGACACCCAATTTTAAACATTGTAAAATGATATCTTATGTGTTCACAATAAACTTTGGATAAAATACAACAGACAAAGAGTGATAACAAAAGCTCACCTTGTCCCATCATAACAAGTGAGCAAAATAACCAAAACTATGACATCATATAATTGCTAAGAAACTTCCAATAACAATAAAATGTTACTTTTGAAACAAATACAATACCTTCCCTTTCTTACCACAGGCTGTTCTAAAACAAGATAGCCCTGTATCGCTCACCCAAAACTCCTTCTATAGTGTCAAAAACTTGTGTATGATTTGACTAAGTTGTAACCTAGCTTTAGCCTGCACATCACCAACTTGCAAATATAGCTTTTGATTTGATTAAGATGGACATTGTAAGCAATTTTCATGAAAATCAGATAATGTGACCTGTAGAAAGGTAAAGGAAGTTTTCTATAATTTGACCTAATGACCTAGATTTTGACAAACTACCAACTTTCAAACTGAAACTTTATTTCATCGAGATAACATTCTGTCCAATTTTCATGAAGATCTGGAAGAAAAAGTGACCGCTGGAGTGTTCACTAACCTTTTCTGTGATTTGGTCTGTTGAACTAGTTTGGACCACATATGACCTACTTTCAAACTTAACCTAGATTTGACCGAGATGAACATTTACCAACATAAGAAAAACAAGGGCTGTTTGTAAAACATGCATGCCCCCCATATGGGCTGTCAGTTGTAGTGGTAGCCACTGTGTGAATACATTTTTTGTCACTGTGACCTTGACCTTTGACCTAGTGACCTGAAAATCAATAGGGATCACCTGCCAGTCATGATCAATTTACCTATGAAGTTTCATGATCCTAGGCCTAACTATTATTAAGTTATCATCAGGAAACCTTTTTCCTGTTATGAGTCACTGTGACCTTGACCTTTGGCCAAATGACCTGAAAATCAATAAGGGTTATATACCAGTCATGATTAATGTACCTATGAAGTTGCATGATCCTAGGCGTAAGCATTTTTGAGTTATCATCCGGATACCATTTTACTGTTTTGAGTCACTTTGACCTTGACCTGTGACCTAGTGACCTAAAAATCAATAGGGGTAATTTGCCAGTCATGATCAATGTACCTATGAAGTTTCATGATTCTAGACGTAAGCCTTCTCGAGTTATCATCCGGAAATCATTAAACTGTTTTGCCTCACTGTGACCTTGACCTTTGACCTAATGACCTGAACATCAATAGGGGTCATATACCAGTCATGATCAATGTACCTATGTAGTTTCATGATCCTAGGCCTAAGCATTCTAGTCACTGTGACCTTACCCTTTAACCTAGTGACCCGAAAATCAATAGGGTTCATCTGCCAGTCATGATCAATGTACCTATGAAGTTTCATGATCCTTGGCCTAAGCGTTCTTGAGTTATCATCCGGAAACCATCTGGTGGACGGACCGACTGACGGACTGACCGACATGTGCTAAACAATATACCCCGAACAAGCCACATAAGAAATGCAGCATAGCACATTCTAAAAGTAAAAGACATGTGTGCAATGATATATTTTCTTCAAATGGTAAGATGAACAAACAAGAGGGCCTTAAAGGCCCAAAGTCGTTCACCTGAGATAACAAGATATTATTGGGACACACATTGTGACCAAAATTCACGAAGATCGGAAAATAAATGTGGCCTCTCGAGTGTTAACAAGGTTTTACTATAGCAATATAAGGAAAAATGCCCCACCCCCCGGCAGCCATGTTTTTAACTAGAGCTGTAACGATTCACCCTTCATTCGATTCGATTCGATTTCGATACCGAATAGTCCGATTCGATTATTTTCGATTCGATTCAAATTAAACTATTTGCTGCTTATTTTGCAAACTAATTCATGATTAGTTTGTCCAGAGCATGAATTAATATGTGTGTTATTTGTTATTAAATTATTATGTTGTACATTTAAAGTGTTTAATTTTTAAATACAATTTAAAACGCAACATGGTTTTATGAGTAATACATTTATTGAAAACAACATCCTGTTGATTAATTCTTAAATAACATAAAATGCACATGCGTTTAACAGAAAACAACAACAAACAAAAATGTAAGTATATAAACAACATCCAGCTGACTTCTTAACGGAATGCGCACAGTTTAGTAAACAAACCATATGGGTAACTTACGTCAACAAAACACGTTTTGCAAGTTGCCTTTGCATCAGAAACTTCGAAACCCCGAAATGTTCGAAATACTTTTAATTTTAATTTTGACGGTGCGTCTTTCGGCATGGTTGAAGAAGCCATTTTACCGGCTGATGTAATGCTCAGCATGTTATTCATTCATTCATTCATTGGATCCATATTGGCAATTGACTAATCACAATACGTATTACAAATGACAAGAACGTTAAGACGACGGTTTTGAAAAGTAAGGTTTAAAATGCGGATCAATCGGGATTGCAGTGAATCGAATCGAAATTGGCCGTATTGGTATCGAAAGCGAATCGGGCGGCGTTGAACCGGTTTTTCGATTCATCGAACCGAATCGTTACAGCTCTATTTTCAACCAATTGTAACCATTTTCGAACTGATCCAAGATATCATCGAGACATATTCTGGCCAAATTTTATGAAGATTGGAATATAAACGTGGCATCCACAGAGTTAACAAGGCAAATGTTGACGGCTCACGACGGAAATAAAGCGATCACAAAAGCTCACCATGAGCATGTTGTGCGATTACACTCAACGCGTTCAAATTTTTCTCACAGGCTTTGCCATTGACCTTTATAGTATGGATGGCTTTGTTATTATTTATTGCTATCATGCACCTGCAATATTGTGTGTATGTTTACAATACACAAAGCATATGATATCAATAGACTAATCGAGCTTATAATTATCTGATTACTACAGCCATGTCAATTTAGGACTTAAAAAAATAATTTTGTCCTGATTTCATGAAGACTTGAGATATTTATGCACATAGAGTTTCAAGAAATGGGAACAAATAAAAAGTATTTTTGATCGGTTTTGTGCAGGCTCTTTTTCCATGACTGTCAAAGTGAAATTTTCATGTGAAAAGGATGTCAATTTTTTTCTGAGGTACTTCATTCAACCATTGTGTATAATGAACTATTCTGCATATATTTCGCCAGTTTGATAGGAGATGACCAGGGTGACAGAGAAAAGGGATATGCATTTGAGATCTGGTCAGGACTCCATATAAAAGTGGTTATATTTAAAAATGTTTAACTACCACATGACCACGGACTCTAGATCTCCGTGACATGACTAAGGTTCTAAATTAATCTAGTATGAACATTTGAACTATATCTTTTTAACACTAAAAATAATATTTGATGTACAAATTTAATCTACCAATGTGTACAGATACTACTTAACATATATTTTACTGTATTGAATGTAGGAACTAGTTAAAATATCCATTAGAAAAAGAGATCAGGATATGAAATATTCATTGCCTGAAGCACTGACCCGGGAGCTATGTTTATTTATATTTAAACACACTGATTAAAGAAGTAAAACAATTCATTGATACAACAGAGGTAAAATCATCCCCTCTTAACAATATGATACATAATTATGTATCGTATTTTTTATCTGGATCTGGATAGATACACAGCAGGATGTTTAGGTGTGCGCGCTGCGGTAGAGATATAGGAGTTACTTATATTTTGGATTTAATTTAATTCACTGAAATTTATAACTGAAGTTACAGTGTGATCTCATTTGACAAAGATGTACATGATTGTATCAAGCAAAAAATATTAAATAATTATCAGTATTCATTCACTGTCATGATTTCAGTATCATTTAAATGATTTCAGTAAAGTCTATCATTTATATGCATTAATTTTGTAAATATCAGTATAAGTATACTACATGAAAACATTTTTTAAACAAGGGCTGTTTGTAAAACATGCATGCCTCCAATATGGGCTGTCAGTTGTAGTGGCAGCCATTGTGTGAATACGTTTTTTGGCACTGTAACCTTTACCTTTGACCTAGTGACCTGAAAATCAATAGGGGTCATCTGCGAGTCATGATCAATGTACCTATGAAGTTTCATGATCGTAGGCGTAAGCTTTCTTGTGTTATCATCCGGAAACCATTTACTGTGTCCAGTAACCGTGACCTTGACCTTTAACCTAGTGACCTGAAAGTCAATAGGGGTCATCTGCGAGTCATGATCAATGTACCTATGAAGTTTCATGAACTTAGGCGTTAGCGTTCTTGAGTTATCATCCGGAAACCATTTTTCAAAGTTCAGTCACTGTGACCTTGACCTTTGACCTAGTGACCAGAAAATCATTAGGGGTCATCTGCGAGTCATGATCAATGTACCTATGAAGTTTCATGATCCTAGGTATAAGCGTTCTTGAGTTATCATCCGGAAACCATTTTACTATTTCGGGTCATCGTGACCTTGACTTTTGACCTATTGACCTGAAAATCAATAGGGGTCATCTGCGAGTCATGATCAATGTACCAATTAAGTTTCATGATCATAGGCATAAGCGTTCTTGAGTTATCATCCGGAAAACATTTTACTATTTCGGGTCACCGTGACCTTGACCTTTGGCCTAGTGATCTGAAAATCAATAGGGGTCATCTGCGAGTCATGATCAATGTATCTGTGAAGTTTCATGATCCTAGGCATAAGCCTTCTTGAGTTATCATCCGGACACCATTTTACTATTTCGGGTCACCGTGACATTGACCTTTTACCTAGTGACCTGAAAACCAATAGGGGTCATCTGCGAGTCATGATCAATGTACCTTTGAAGTTTCATGATCCTAGGCCTAAGCGTTCTTGTATTACCATCCGGAAACCATTTTACTGTGTCAAGTAACCGTGACCTTGATTGACCTTTGACCTAGTGATCTGAAAGTCAATAGGGGTCATCTGTGAGTCATGATCAATGTACCTATGAAGTTTAATCATCCTAGGCGTAAGCGTTCTTGAGTTATCATCCGAAAACCATTTTTCAAAAATGAGTCATTGTGACCTTGACCTTTGACCTAGTGACCAGAAAATCAATAGGGGTCATCTGCGAGTCATGATCAATGTACCTATGAAGTTTCATGATCATAGGCCTAAGCGTTCTTGAGTTATCATCCGGAAACCATTTTACTATTTCGGGTCACCGTGACCTTGACCTTTGACCTAGTGACCTGAAAATCAACAGGGGTCATCTGCAAGTCATGATCAATGTACCATTAAAGTTTCATGATCCTAGGCATTAGCGTTCTTGAGTTATCATCCGGAAACCATTTTACTATTTCGGGTCACCGTGACCTTGACCTTTGACCTAGTGATCTGAAAATCTATAGGGGTCATCTGCGAGTCATGATCAATAAATCTGTGAAGTTTCATGATCCTTGGCATAAGCGTTCTTGAGTTATCATCCGGAAAGCATTTTACTATTTTGGGTCACCGTGACCTTGACTTTTGATCTAATGACCTGAAAATCAACAGGGGTCATCTGCGAGTCATGATCAATGAACCTATGAAGTTTCATGATCCTAGGCGTAAGCGTTCTTGAGTAATCTGCCGGAAACCATTTTACTATTTCGGGTCACCGTGACCTTGACCTTTGATCTAGTTACCTGAAAATCAATTGGGGTCACCTGCGAGTCATGATCAATGTACCTTTGAAGTTTCATGATCCTAGGCATAAGCGTTCTTGAGTAATCATCCGGAAACCATTTTGCTACTTCGGGTCACCGTGACCTTGACCTTTGACCTCAAAATCAATAGGGGCCATCTGCTAGTCATGATCAATGTACCTATGAAGTTTCATGATCCTAGGCCTAAGCATTCTTGAGTTATCATCCGGAAACTATCCGGTGGACGGACATACGGACCGACATGTGCAAAACAATATACTCCCTCTTCTTCGAAGGGGGCCATAATAATACACTATAACAGTTTGATATACTGTAAATAATGCAACTACACATCCAAGTAGTGAGTCCATCAAACTATTGCAACCGAAACACCTGGTGTGCCATGGCACCAGCCGAAGTCAAATGCCTTCTGACTTAGTGCATTTTACTATTTATAACATCAACATCAGTTACATTTACATGTTTACATTTGTATGTGTTTGAAAAAATATATAATCTTAAATGACATCTTCGGACCATGCATGTCCTAGATTTCAAAATCCAGGCCCTGGTCTGACACATTGGTAACATTAACGTTAAACTGTAACCAGGCTTCTGAATTTAATTAGCCAGGTCACAGGAAAAGGGCAGTCTAATTAGCATCCAACTAAACTATTTGTCTTTGTCAGAAAACCGCTCTTAAGCAAACAGCTTTCCAGCAACTGCAGGCTGATCTGGATTTAAACTGGCCACAATCGCCTTAATGTCTCTTTTACTGTGATAAAGTTCATTTAACTTTAAAGGGATCTTTTCATGTTTTGGTAAATTGACAAAATTAAAAAAAGTTGTATCGGATTCGCAAAATTTCGTTTTAGTTATGTTATTTGTGAGGAAACAGTTATTTGTGAGAAAACAGTATTACTGAACATTTACCATGGTCTAATATAGCAATATATGCATCTTTTAACGATTTAAAAAATTATAAAGCGTTGCGACGCGAAACGATTGAATAATTTGGAGAGTTCTGTTGTTGTCGTTTAATTTTGAGAAACTACGAAGATTGCTTATATTAGGTATAAAATACGTCAACCATCCATGACAGAATAGTCGAGCAGGCTAATGCGTTTTTACTCCAGGACTAAGGGGGTCACTGGTTCGAGCCCTGCTGCGGGCTACTTTTTTTAGAATTTTATTTTGGATTTTTAACTGGAGCTTTTAAGATCCAATGTTAACATTTATCAATATAATGCATTTAATGATTAACTTCAGAACATGCCAAAATCTGTGAAAAGGCCCCTTTAACATGATATCTACTCCTATAAATATGAGGTCGATATGCATGGACTAAACGGTGTGTTACGTCTAATTATTTGGACTATAATGATATCAACTACTTAAATAGAAAGAAGAAAGAATTCATACAAACCAGTAATTTGAGTAAAGAGTTTGTAATCAATGTTGTATTTCAGGACAGCTTAGTGATATGCAAATCCCATATGACATTTTGATATCGGGTATCATAGCCATTCGATAAGTCGCAAAATGCTCGAATAAAAATTATAAAGCAAAATGTGACTTAAATTGATAACTAAAAATACCAGTATCATCAGTATGCCAGTTTTGCCTTGTCAAGCTGTCGATATCCAAAAAATTGCTTCATTCACATCGAATATATCCTTCGAATTCAATTTATTGTTGCATTAATAAATAGCGAAACAAGCCGATTTAAGCTGTAAGAAAGTTTTGACACTAGTGTTATCAAGTCTCTCATGGGCGAAGCCATTGTTGTAGAAAGTGATTCATTCACATCGAATATATGCTTCAAATTCCATCCATTGTTGTCATTAGCGGAGATTTGGTGAATAAAAAATTCATATATCATAAATGACAGCTTTTAAATAGCGAAACAAGCCAATTTATGATGTAAGAAAGTTTTGACACGAGACTCTCATGGGGGCGGCCATTGTTGAATGTTGAAACACGAACGACAACTCTGCTAGGAGAATGTTATCAATGAAAATCAACGAGGTCGAGGTATTTCGATTAGAAAAACTGAGTTATCTCAATCGGACTGGCTCGGTCTTTTACATAGGTCGCCATTGTGAAGAATTTTTTGATGGTATCATACCTTAGACGATGCTGAAACAGCATCGTCACAAATCATTCGTAAAATACTGCAAGGTGACCATTTGCGATACAATGCGAGGCAGGGCAAAAACTGTGAAAAACAAAAATACTTATGAATTGAGTTGGGGCGACACTTTCAAACATCCAATCCAAATAACAGCAATTGAGATTAAAACCGATTTTGGGATACTCAATGCTCAATTTTGACCCAGATGTATCCACAAATAAGTGGATACTATAGAAAACTTAAAGTATCCCCTTAACATCACAATTTAAATCAAACTGCAGAAAAGAGATCACTGGTACGTATCCATTAAATTATAATTAAATACTTGTAAAAGTAATGCAAGAGATTTGCATTACCTACATATAACGCTTTAACTATACACGTGACATGTTTTCGTGATCATAACTTTAGTCCTGAATAGTTATTTTAGAATATGCGACCCTAACAACCGACGGACAATTCATTACTTAGACATAAGTATTCGCAAATATAGCAGTATCTCATGAAAATAAGTTACATTTTCTACATTATTTAAATCAGGTGACTATAAAAGAATATAATCTTACTTTGTTGTTTTTATCCCAATCTGGGCTTTCGTGTAAGAATTGCCGTCCAAGTTTATTCTGCAAAAAATCTTTTGCAATGGCGGTTATCTTAACTGAGAGTGTCCTAGTTCCAAATACTCAACACTCGTCATTTTTTGTGAAAATCTTTCCCAATTGGGTCTGTAATGTCTACACTTCAAAAAACATGTTACGAGAAGTAAATGTTTTAAGTTATATAATATCTTACTTTATATTTTGATAATTATCCCGGATAACAAAGTTATGTTCATTTTGTTATAATAACGAATTTATTGGCCGTTGCAATTCATTACAACCTTTGCACACATTTTAAAACTTGCCTCCGAAGAGATAAGCAAATCGTGACAGACATGTTTGAAAATTGAAACAAGTTTACAACGTTCTTTGGATTGCAACAAAACATGTTGAGATTAAAAACGTTAACTGTAACGGAGCGGGATAATTATGACGACTAAAATATTTTTATACAGAGTCATAAAGGGTATTACAATACGCGTTTACATCAATATTTATGTTTGTATTATTTATCTCAACTACCAGACATCGTGTAGGATACAACACAGGGAAACTCCATTTGAATGTAGTAAATTTGGGTAACGTATTCAAGGAAAATATGTACAATGTATATGGCAATCAAGACAACTATTCCCTAACTGGTTTCTTAGTAAATACAGCACATTGGTCGCGTGAACAGCACATACTTGAATGCCGTTTTCCACTTAATCACATGACGTAAGCAATCGGAATGTATTACAGTCACGAGCTACATTAAAGATCGTTGATTGTGTTCAGAGATAACAACCGAGTTTTACTCGTCGCCTTGCCCGTGTGAGAATGTGCGTGTGTCCTAGAAGCACTGGTGTTCGCTTATGACCGAATGTAAACCTGTCTAATGCATATGCAAAAAAGTCGCCCTGGCGGAGTGGATATGATGTCCGCTTGGCGACCGGGAAATCACGGGTATATCCCCACTGCTGGAGCGTTTATCATATCCCCTCTAACAGACGTCAAGTACTGGATCCATCCAGGAAACAGACGCGATAGTGTTTCAATAAGCCTGAGGCTCTCCATGCAATCGAGCTAAAATGAAAAGCTTTAAACTAATGCATATACATCGTATAATCTTACTTCTATTGAATAAGAAGATAGAGATATTTCCTGTAAACTGAACACAATGTGAGCAAGCAGTTCGAAAGACAAACTTTGCACCAAAAAAGAGCACGTTGGCAGTCATTAATTATATTTCGTGCATGGATTGAAGCGTTGTATTTTTCCATTTCAAACACGCCGATGAGTTATGTTCATTGCCGGTGTATAGTTTCGTGAAAATGTGCCACACCCCAAAATTAACAATCTTAGAATCAGATGACAATAATCTAGCGTAAACCTGTTCAGCGCAAAACATGTCTATCCTTTGTGCATATTTACTCCTATGCGTTGATGCAGATGACTTCGAAATGGTATTGAGATGCGAATGCTTTTGAAAGTGACGGTACCTGGACAATTTGTTTAGAAACCTCTGTAAACGATTAAATGACAAATTTATTTGCATTGTCCTTTGGTTATGAAGTGGCATAGACATAAGGATACACATACACTTTTAACATTGATGAGTACGATCTGATTCGGAAGTTATATAAGCTGCTAAAATTATATGCGAATTTAGTTTTTAATACGCAGAGGTGGACGTGCGAATGATAATTACAGGGTTTTACTATAGCCATATATGGCCATATTAAGAAAAAGATGGCCTGAATTATCCAAAGTTGCTCACCTGAGATACAAAGGAACTGACCTGTTCTGTGCAGCCCATTGTATCATTCGAACAAATGTTCTGACCAAGTTTCATGAAAAGAGAACTATAAATGTAACTTTTAGATTGCTAAAAAGGTTTTACTATATTCATATAAGGATAAATTCTCCGCCACCGGGCGGCCATATTTTTCAACACACTGGAACCATTTTCGAACTCATCCGAGATATTATTAAAACAAGTGTTCTGACCAAGTTTCATGAAGATTGGACAATAAATTCGACTTTAAGAGTGTTAATAAATTTTGACAATAGCCATAAACGGAAATGCGCAAGGCCCTCTCCCGGCAAGGTATTTTAACCAACCTATTTTTTTTTCGAACTTGTCAAAGATATGGTTGGGACAAATCATCTGACCAAGTTTCATTAAGATCGGACAATACATGTGGCTTATAGAGTATAAACAAGGTTGTACTATAGCCTTATATAGCCGTATTACGACAAATGCCCCGCCTAGTGACGGCCATGTTTTTGAAGCAACTGAAACCATTTTTGAACTGATCGAAGATATCAAGAGAACAAATCGTCTGCCCAAGTTTAATGATGATCAGACAATGAATGTGGTCTCTTGAGTGTTAACAAGATTTTACTAAAGCCATATAAGAAAAAGACTTTAACACCAGGTAGCCATGTTTTTCAACCAAGCTGAACCATTTCTGAACTCGTCCAAGATATCATTGGCACAAATCTTCTAACCAAATTTCATAGGGGGGGGGGGGGGGGCGGGGCATTTTTCTTATATGGCTTTAGTAAAACATTGTTTACACTTTAAAAGTCACATTTATAGTCTAACCTTCATGAAATTTGGTAAAAACATTGGTTCTAATCAAATCTTGGATCAGATCCCACCCCCTGGCAACAATGTTTTTCAACCAACCTCAACCATTTTCGAACTCTGGTGTTAAAAAGTCAAATGTTGACACCGCATAGCGCACAACAGACAAAAGGCTCTCACAAAAGCTTACCATGAGCACATTGTGAGCTAAAAAGTGTGAATTGGTTTAGTCACCAATGTGATCCGACATAAATACTATTAAAAACGTCGACATTTTAAATAAACAAATTTACGAACAAAGCTAAGTATACCAGTATGATTCGGGAACAAAATTTTGTTTTCACAGATTTTCATACACAAACTCACAAAACCCACCCATCAGTCAAATGTCCGAGCAAATTTTCCGGTAAATCTATTGTCTGCATTGAGTCTTAACCGCTTACATTTTATTACGAGCAAAATATGTAAAACGCCGATATACAATAACAGGGGAATGCTTCGAGCAAAAGAAAACACCTTTGTCGCTCGATGCTCCAGTTTATTGCCGATAACGATTTTTGTCAATACAATATCATCATTTACATAAAGATGAGTATGTTAACATGTCACAATAACTTTTATATGAATCCGTGTCGGTATAACGTAAATAATCACGTATGATAATACACATGAGAATATAACACACACAAATATTAGATAGGTGCAACATCATTTCACTCAAAAATATGACATTGCCAATATACAATGTAATGGACAATGGCTATACTTTCATTGTACAGGCTTAAATAACATATGTATAATGCTATCTAACCTTTTTAATGTTAAATAGTTACTAAAGGTAATACCAATTAATTACGATACTAAAGTACATAAACCTGTACACGTGCGTCAAACAAATGAAAAGTTTCAGATATTATATATATATGGTATATACTTGATCTAGATAGTCTAGTTATAGTAAGTTTATCTCAGTATTCCATATTTTGTGGGCTTTGTTATTCTGCATAAATCTTAAGTCTTATTTCGAGTACTTGTGGAGAAAGTTACACGCAATTACTGTGGTTCGGATGTCAAATAAAAATTCTGAGTCCTTCTGGTATGTCTAGCATACGATATTGATGGAAAATAACTAATAAGTGCCTTTGGAAATGCTAAATGTCTTTGCTTCTTGAAATTGCTAATAGTAATTGAAAAAAAAACAGTGAAATGCTACTACATGTATATTCTCTAGACAGATTCGCGTAAGATGTAATTCCTGTTTCATTTAAGCTATCAAGACGCTAATGGGACGCGCAATTTCTCTTAAACGCTTCTTAAAGACACGTCCTCATGCGTTCGCACAAGGTGCAGTTGTTTAGAGGCAGCGATGTATTGTGATATAAGATACACTTTTCAGTGGGACCAAGGGGTAATATTGGAGATTGAAGACGACCTGGGGAGAAGTTGTACCCCAAAGACAGCCAAATGCCAAAACACGCTCCGACTACGACGCTGCTGTAGAGGCCCTTCCGGGTGGTGCACCTGACGAATATTGACAAGAGGAACACGGCAGCCATTGGTCCGCTTACCGCCCCAAGTATGCTGTCGGCAATCTGACCCATCGGACCTTGTACTTTGCTGATCATTATGGCGATTCCAATGCAAACCACTCCGGCGAAGACGACGATCAATTTTGAAAGTTGCGTTAGCGTCTTTTCGGATGCTTTCTTAAACCGCGGTCTGATAAAGTCCTCGGAAGTGACGGCTGAAATAGAGCTGAGCAACGAGGAGATGGTACTCAGCGACGCACTGCACAGCGCGGAAAGGTACAGTCCAGTTATACCGGGAACGCCAGTTAACAAATCTGTCACAAGATAGGGTATAATTTGGTTCGGGTTTGATATCTGTTGCGACGCAATAGGATCGCAGCCTTTCTGTGAAAAGTATGCATACGCAACAAGACCTTCGCACGTGACGAGAATCTGCAATATCACAAAACATGGAATCGACATGGCCGCCACCTTTTTTGCATCAACTATAGAGCGAGTGGAGTTTAAGACGCGGTACTATTGGAGGACTTAAGAGTTGCCTAAGCATATCCAGCCGTAACCTATTGCAAGCGTCCATAATGTGTGCCTCTTGTACGGGTTAGGATCGAAGTCGAATATCTGTAATCTACCCGTTGATCTGTTGATCTCAATCACTTCAGACACGCCTCCATAGCGAATACAGCCGCATATGAGAATGGCAAATATGATACCTATCTGATAACGCCTTGGACTACGTCTGTTACCACGACCGCTTTAATTTCGCCTAGTGACGTGTACACGACCGCTATCGACGTCAACACAATGACGTATATCCACGCGGAAACGCCAGTCACCCCCTCCATACCCGTCCCGGCGCCGAATGTGACTATACCCGCGTATAGAAGACTTCCGACGTTACCTAACCACATTGCCATCTGTCGGACTTGCTGGGACTCGTGGCGCATCTGAAGGTACTCGTAGACGCTTGTGATTTGTAGAGGATAGAACAATGGAATCGTTACGAAGAACATCGTTAGGCATCCGACTATCAGCCCGAGGTTCTGCATCCAGTAATAAGAGCCGTACATGTAGATTTCGCTCAGGTACCCCAGGTAGAATATGGAAGACTCAAATGTCACCACTAACGTAACCGCGACCGGGAATAGATGCAACTTGCCGCCCCCTCGGTGGTACCGGAAGGACGTGGATTCATGCCGGCTCTCCTTCACCACGTACACAATACCAACAACCAGGGACGCCAGTATGCTGCCACACAGAACAACGACATCTGCGGGACTCAAATAGTTATCCATATTCCTTTGCAGACCTTGTTTGACATTTAATCGAGACGTTGTGAAACGATATTCATAAGAGCAATATTTATACATATGCTCAGGCACGGAAAAACGCATGTAGTTAGGCCATACAAATTTAATTCCATTTTTCGCGTTCATTTGAATTTTCGAAATCTTGTAAACAGGCAGAAAAAGCTTAAACACATTTTTTTTTACAAAACTTGTTCTTGGCAGTGGTACAAGGTATAAATATAAAACTACCAAAAGCCATCTTCATCGGTTGATAAATTTCTTAAATAAGGTATTAACACTCTTTTGTGAAAAATAACAACAACAACGTCAATATTCAAGATCATGTTCATTGTTCTATATGCATTCAGAAATGCATTAATTTCAATTGTAAACGCAGTAAACTAAACATATGCTATAGGCGATGGACAAAGCATATTCCACGGTATTACTTTCAGCTTCTATTTGGATCTACGTAAGGCGTCGGAGCACTAAAACAATCATTTATATTTTTTTCTTCTATAAACACGCGATTATGAAGGCAAAATACGCATTATTATATGATTGCAAATAATTTTCCTTTAGCCCAAATATAGTTTATATATATAACATTAGTCCGTTAGGTGTGTTTTAGTCAGGATTTAGTCAGGATTTTATCCGTTTCAAAAAGGCATTGCGTTCGGTAATACCAATCATTACGTATTTATCAATTGTACCACAGACTTTTGGTTTAGACGTCCTTTTTATACTCATACAATGGCAAAAACAATAACTGTAAACGGACCTTTCAATCAGTATCTATCACCTTATAAACAGCGATATTAGATGAAAATGTTACCACTGGACGTATTTTAAGATTCTAAAAACAAGTATTGTTACTGAATATTTGGCCTTGATCTTCATCGTTTCTTGAAACTATAGAGCTGTTGCTCGAAGTAACATCATATTAATTGCAACAAATAATTATATCATCAATTGCGACATATATTACAACACAAGTTCATATATGTAAAGAATATAATACCAAAAAACAGTCATGCCGTCTTTCACGCCGCTATGTTCGAACTGCGTTTGGGTTTACAAACTGCTTAAGGACTATCCGGGTAAAAGCCGAGTACATAAGTTACATATTTTATATGCATTGTCACGTCTTTGTTCATATTAAATGCATAACCGCGAAGCTTGTCATTTATATATGTACCTTTTGAGTCAAAACAAATATTTGCATACAGTGACTTTGAAGCTGGTCATGTGTAAGTTTGCTTAATGTTGGCTCAGCGTCCGATCGGTCCCATTTAGCCTGCACAACCTAATTTTGTTTAATTAGTTAATATATTTTTATTCACCGAAGATAAAAACAACATAAACTATCATATCGGTTCATGTCTAAAACATGTTCTTATAAACAAGTGTATCCACTTAACAGAACTGACCATTGGGTCACTGCCTTTCAACGTTGTTGAAAGCGTTAAAGACCGCGTTAATAAATGTAAGACAAACTTATAACAAATATCTGAAAATTCACAGCTTAGAAACTACTCGATTTTGTTCAAATTATGTCAAAATGTGTCATTATTAGCAATATAACTGTACAGTTGTAACTTAAACTGAACACATATTGCTGACGGAAAGCTTTTGGGATACCGTGATGTCCTTCGTCCATCCGTCCGGCACGGTGCGTTTACTTTTTCTTCATTTGACTGAACAACTTGGCCAAAGGTGATGAAACTTTGCAAAAATGTTCCGTGTCTGAAGCTCTTGTAGAATTATTCAAATAATTGTATTACGTGCATTTACCTGGTTAACATGGCAACTGAAAGGGTCTAGTTTTCTTTATGTGTATATAGAGCAAACTCTTAAACTCTCTCGCCATACTTTGATGAGGGTTTTTTGTTGGTTTGAAACATTTTATACTGGTGTTCTACCAAGGGTGTTCACGTCATGCTTATGTGGGATTTTTTGGCTCCCCTTGTGGAAGACTTGTTATGTGTATATGTCTTTATAATGTCTCAATAAGTGGAAACTTTTACCCCAAAATGTCTTGTTATCTGAAAACGCCACATTCAGAGGTTTGGTATTTGTTAGGTTACGTCGTATGGTGATTATCTAACAAGAGTGTTCAAGTAATTTGAGTATGGTAAACATTAAGCTTTCCTCGGGTTGTGGTGGGCAAAGGTTTAATAATGACTTATGTAGTATAATAACTAAAGAAAAATACTTTTTTTAACTGCAAAACAAACACCTTTGAAATGTGATAAAGTGGTATCACTTTAATTGGCGTTGTAAAAAATTCTCGCACTTTCAATGGTCAAAATGTTCGAGCTTATTTTAATTCGCGCGAAGTCCATTTTGAAAAAGAATGTTTAACAAAAAAGCCGTCTATTAATGCATGTTATGCTTGACCTTGCGGAAAGCCGTTGCCTTTATATCATCACTCGGTGCAAATTGAAATACCTTGACAAATTGACAATGAAGAGCTTGAAAAAATCTTGGTTGCTTTTTTTATTTGAAAATGGTAAAATATTTTTAAAATGTACTAAAATTTAAATAATTTCCCGTAGGGGGGTCATTAATGTTCGTCTGGGTGTCCGTCAGCTTGTACGCGGCATTTTCCTGCCAGCTCCATATCTTATGAAATTTGCCTCTTTAAAATGTTTAGGCCAGACAAAATACGATTGCCAAAAGGTCACACACATACTTTAAGGTCAACAGTTTGAGCCTATTGTTTTCGTTCCCGTTCAATATCTATTTAATTCTGTTACTTTCTTTAACGGATTACCACAAGATAGTATGGGCATTCAGACGAGGTGACGGGATGAGTCAGCAAATCGGCTCAAGGTCAAGTCCACACTTGAAGATAACAGCGGTAATTTAGCCGTTTATCTCAGCTCTATTCCTTCCAAATATACTCTTCGAATGATTTCATTGAAACTTCTATATTATTTTGGGTCAGTGAGACAATTTATAAAAGACACGAATCAGCCATGATGAAACCTTCCGTGAGACATACACACGTTTAGGTCTAAGCTTGAGCTTCGAATTTCGCATCCGGTTCATTTCTTCTATGCCAATTTAAGGAGCTAAGTGAAAAATGAATGGCATTCAGAAAATGAGCTTCATGCATTATTCAGTCACGCTATTTCAAGGCCAATGTAATCTCTTGTTATTTAAAAGAAAAGAAAATCAGATGGTATGGCTGTCTCTTGTTGAACAGGTTGTCGCGAAACACTCGCATTCGCTTAAATTGTATCTATTAACTATGCAACAGTAATTCGTAATGCGGATCACAGGCACTCGGCATTAGTTACAAGCCCCTCCTACCCCCTCCCAAAACTCTCAAAATTTTCCATTTGTTATCCAAAATAACAAGACAAAAGAGGTAAGTCGAAAAAAAAAAGCTTTTACTTATATAACAAGGTATGTAACTAAGACACTTGAAATGCTGATTTCGGGACACCAGTCAATTTCCGAAGCTCACTTCTCCAGCAATTTTCAACCAATGTTGGACAGTCATTCATATTGTACTTATACATCTCATACAAGCAAATACAAGCAAAATTAAACAAATTTATTACTAACTAACATTTATCACATGCTACACCCTGTTTCCCATGTAATACAACCATTACATGTTTTATTACACATGTGTAATACAACATGTTTAAGCATTTTCATTGGCTTAGTTTTCGTTAATTGACCAATCGCATTTTGTTATTTTGCTAAAATGACGTTGCAACGTCAAATGACTTCACGAAATGTAAACAACATTCGGGATTGATCATTATGTTTGCGTAAATGTTTATTTAATTTGCTCATTTAAAAGCATGTTATAAAAAAGATCTGACACTCGTTGTCATATCATACCATATTTTATTAAACTCGTCCAGGAAATTCTTTAGCTCGCAAAAGCCTCGCTTACTAACAAAATTCCTGAACTCGTTTAATAAAATATGGTATAATATGACAACTCGTACCAGATCCTATATATATATATATATATATATATATATATATATATATATATATATAACTCCAATCTGTTGCGAAAATCAGCTTTCCAACTATTCAACCGATACCTATATTTATCGCTACGCCATTTCCCAAGAATAGTCACACCTCCGTTATTGACCAATGAGAGCACAGCTTTGTTCAAAACTATTTTGAACTCGACACTGGCGTAGCAATAGTGAAAGGCATAGGTTGAATAGTTGGAATGCTGATTCTCGCAACAGATTGGAGTTAAATGGATATATATGTTAGTAAGTGTTCATTTTGTTTTATTTTCATTGTATTTGATTGTATGAGATGTGCAATTACAATGTGAATGACTGTCAAACCGAATTATGTACGTTTGCAATGTATTTTCGTGGTAATCAGATTGATTCTAGGAAATGTTGCTGCAAGTTTGTTTTTTGATGACCGTTTTACGGTAGACTGATGCGAACATTCATCGATTTATTCGCAAATCGGTTGAAAATTAATGGAGTAGTGAGCTTCGGAAATCGGCTTGTGTGCCGAAATCAGCAATTCAATTGTCACATACATGTATCTTGTTATATATTTAAGTAAAAACCAACAACATTTTTTTCGACTAACTTTTTGTCTTGTTATTTTGTATAACAAAAGGACAATTTTGAGAGTTGAGGGTGGTAGCAGCTGGGGGAGGAGGGTAGTAACTAATGCCGAGTGCCTGTGATTCGGATTGAACGAACTTTGTTTAATTTCCCGCTTCATCCACTGTAGTAGGGCTGTTAAAGCGACAAAATGTTGTGTGCATAAGTGCTTAAGTTAAGATAAACCTGCAAGTTCCCATAATCACTGTTTCTCATAGATTGCTTCGATCAAAAGTTCGCACATGTGTTTGGGGTCATTAATGTAGGTCACTCCAGTTATTCGATCTATAAGTCACACATTGGTTTGGGCATTAATGTTGAAGGCCACTGAACAATGTAGATAAATCTTACCTGCAATTGAGTAAAATTAGCTTCCATTTGTGTTCTTGGAAATTCGGGTGCAGTAAACCTGCAGCGTCTCCGTATTACTGTGTTTACTGCAGGTGTTCGATTGATAACTCACACATGTGTTTGGGCATTATTGTTATATGTCACTGACGAAGGTCTATAAATCTTACCTGCAATTGAGTACAATAAGCTTCCCTTTGTTCAATTTAAATTTGTACTATGTGTATTATATTGATACTTCACACATGTGTTTTAGAATACGTATTGTAGGCCACTGACCAAGGTCCATTAATCTTTGCTGCAATTGAGTAGAATTAGCTTCCTTTGTGTACTTAGAAATTTGGGTAACATGAATTTTAATTTATATTTGATTAAGGTAAACGTTCAACCTCTCCATTTCACAGTGTCCACTTCAGATATCCAATTAAAACATCAGACATGTGTTAAGCGTCATTGTGTGTGGTTACTAACCAATGTCCATAACTCTGAACTCCAATTAGGCTGAATTAGGATGTTTTTGTACTTCCAAAGTTGCTTTAGGTAAATGTAAAATTCCTCCATGTAAACGTTTCTACTACATACATTTAATGGAACTTTCTAACATTTGTTCGCTGTTATTCAGTGAGATCACGATTCTATAACTTGTACATGTAATTAAGCAGAAATATGCCCTTTTGTACCTGGGAGATTCTAGTAAACGTTTGCGTTTAACTACTCCATATCTCTGTATTAATGCAGGTATAAAATAAAACCTTGCATTTGTGTTCAGGATCTTTATGAAAAGTCACTGAAAAGGACCTATAACTTTGACGAGTCTCCATATTGTGGCATCATTTTTTTTGTTTTGCATTAGTTAAAATATCAACTGTTTTATTTCGTTGTTAAACTATCAACCGCTTTAAGTTGAATTCACAAACATGAAATTTTTGTCTGGTTGCGTTGTGGTCTTTAAATTCTTTCGAGACTTCAATGAAAGAAAACTTGCCTTAAAGGACTTTCTTTACGGATAAAAAACACGGAATATATGTATAATGATTTTGAATGATTTTGTTTGTATAAGTCACATTTATTAGGGACTTCCTGATTGAATTGCAATGTAGCAAAATTTAATCATCTTCGTAGATCTTTATATTTATTAGATTAATTGACATTATGATTCAATATAATTCGTCACAGTGCTGAACTCATTCTAAATATACAGGTAAATGAAGTATCATAGAAAAAGGTCATGTGCCCACCATCCGCGCGCTCTTGTTTTATGTAGCCACTTTATAAGTGGCATATATATATTTGCTCTCGTCCGTCCGTCCGTCTGCTTTTTGTGTCGCACATAACAGTACTAAAAATTGCTGCTAAATGTATAACAATTTGCATTAACCAGTAAGTTAACGTGCTTTCCTCAATATTTTGGACTCTGATGCTTCGACAAAGTTGCATGTTTGGTCTTTTAAAGCAATTTAATTCATACTTGAGTCGCGCGTACCTCCTCTCTGGATCAGCAGACGCATACTTTGCTTGCAATACGTTTGCCATATAGTGGACACACGATTATATCAGCTGCGGCTGTCATTCACACACACCAACAATAGGTGCCACACGGTAAATATATAGTATATATAGTATATTTTTTTCATCTCCAAAGGTTTTCTTTTGTGCCCGTTCGAATCATAATTATTTTATTATACATATATTTTTTTATAATACACCAATCAAAACGTTCCCTACAAACGCAATAGTTCTACGGACTCGTTACAGCTGTGATGATTACAGGTAATGGAAATAAGTAAATAGGAATAATAGTTTAGATGATAAACTACGGTGGCACATTCGAGACATGTGCTTTTTTTAAATGTCATTCGCACGCATTAGTAACTCGTTTCCACGACGTAGAAACTCGTTCAAACGAATAAATTACTTAATAATAACTTAAATAATGTTTCCCATGACTTAAAAATTAGTTCAGACGAGTTCGCTTTGTTATTCCCAAGACTGACTAAGTCGTGAGAATGGCATATACAAAACAAGCACATTTTCCAACTAGTTGATTATATTGTTCTCACGAAATATTCAACCGTGAGAATACTTTATACAAATTCGTGGGGAAGACATACATTACAAGACATGTGACCGAAGGGCTCCAATAAACCCCACATTTCATTAAAAAAAACAAGCTGCTAAAGGCAACATTTGACTTTTGACCTCTTAGTGTGGCCTTGACCTTTAAGGTTATGATACATATGATACTAGTGACATTCAGTCTCGTCATGGTGGTCATTTGGGTTCAGCTATTTTAAAATAACCAAATGAGTGACACACTATTAGTCCGGACAAGTTGTTTTAAGTAGACATGTGTTACACACAAGTCGCCGCCTCCAAATGGTCAGATGTGGTAATCACGTGAAAGTCAATATGGCGACGTCCATGCTGAGAAAGTTTTTTCGCCGTTTATACCATTTATTACTTGTGTTTAATTTTGTAATGACCATCATTTTTCAGCCATATCAGTAAGAACGTGATTGGCTTTTATTTCGTATTAAAATTCCCTTTTTATGTCGACTTAGCTCGCTTTGAATTTTCTAAGTGGAGCTGAAATAAGTCATCCCGCAAAGAAATTTCGAAGCGAGTTAAGTCGAGATATAGAAAGAATACGAAATGAACGCATGTAAGTTTTTTGCATATATGGATGGAAAGTATGCGCAAAATATCTGTCTCGGTATGGACGTCGCCATCTTGACTATCACGTGATCTTTTAAGTGTGACTTTGACCTTTGTCAAACATATGGCTGAAATTTAAAGTAACATTACTACTCAAAATCAACGAAAATTTCGTACAATATTTCGTAAAATAAAGATATATAATTAAAAGTCAGTGTTCTTTATGGCAATTGCCGAAATTTCAACGCCAGATGTAGTCTGGTAAAATAGATGTTTGTGGATACAAAATGCTCGTTTTTATTATGGTTTAACATGTACCATTTTAATGTTTGTGTGTTGTATCAATAGATATATTTGCAGGAAATTAACATGGAATTTATTGTGGTCACAAATAAAAAAACGAGCATTTTGTATCTACAAAAATCTGTGTAATCATACCACATCTAGCGTTAAAATTGTGGCTATTGCTATAAGTAACACTGATTGTTTAAGTGTTAACTTTATTTTACGAAATACTTACGAAATTTTCGTTGATTTTGAGCGTTATAGAGACTTTAAAGCAAACTTGAGCTTTTACCTCTAAATGACATTTACCCGTGAGGTAGCAGACAGCTGTTTGAATCGACACGTAGTCTTCTGATGATCTTAATGTGTGTCAATTTATTTTTAAATCGATTTATACATGGACAAGTTATGGTTGATACAGGAATGTTGGGACTCTCGAACAAACACATAGACGGATTGACGGATATTGCGCTTACTAAATGGCGCCTTCTTTAAAGGGACCTTTTCACGTTTTGATAAATTGACAATATTAAAAAAAATGTTTCAAATTTGCACATTTTCGTTATAGTTATGTTCTTTTGCAAGGAAACAGTACTACTGAACTTTACCATACTTTAAAGTATCCACTTTATTAATTTTATTAATCTTTTTATGATTTAAGAACCTGAACCACATTATAAAGCGTTACAAACGCGAAACGATTGTACAATTTGGAAAGTTCTGTTGTTATTGTGAAATTTTGTTACATTACGAGGTTGCTTATATAAAGTAAAATATAAATGTTCCACATGTCAGCACGGTTGGCCGACTTGTTTAAGCGATAAACTTGGTAAGTGATTCGAGCCCAGGTGTGATATAAAAAGATTTCTTGCTTTATTTTTTTTTAAACTTGAACTCTTTATAGTTCCGATGTTTACATTTATCAATTTAAATCATTTAATGACAAACTTCCAAACATGTCAAAATCTGTGAATATGTCCCTTTAAAGGGGCTATAAAAACATGCACATGTCACGTCTGTGCCACCGAAATAAACACTTATAATGGCGATCGTAGATCAGTTTCAATAATCCATTTAGCCATACTTGAGCGCGTTCCTCTAAGTGAGACATTATAAAGACAACATATACAGAACATGTAATTACACAATCAACAATTCAACTAATTATGTATACGGAATAAAACTAAACAAATATGCAATATTTCTACGTATGATACCAACAATAATAGCAAGAACGTCACTGCCTCATGTCATGTATGATTATGCGTAACATACACAATGCCGATGAAGCAAAACACAAGGTAGACAATTACGAACATCGTCAAATAACCAATCTAGTACGAGTTGTCCCCCATCTTACCGATCGTCACTAGAACATCCGTTTTACACCTCACACAGAAAGTGTTATCTGTCTATAGCTCTGTATATGTACACGTGTCATCGTTCAGAAGAAGAAACCCGCGATTACCGTTTATGTTCTACACGTTTAAACTACGAAACCCAATTCTTACGCGTGTACCGCCGTATGCATAGTATAGTCTCGGCGTTCTGCGTTATTTACACGTGTGTTTCTCTAACACGGTCTCGCACGTTTTGCATTGTACGTGACAGCACCACACGAATTTGCAGTGGCAACGTGACACATACGTCAACACCTGCGTATTGTAGCCCCGCCCACAACACAGTAGGTCACAACTGTCACTCGCAGACGACGTCTTGTTGCAACCCCTACCGGAAGTTCCCAAAATGCCCTTCTTCTCATTCGGTCGGCAATAGTTCGGCGACTTATGCACGTAAATAAGATCATCGTCTTTGATTGGCTGACGTCGTTTTGTTTTCCCCTTCCGCCTCGGCTGACGTTTGGAGCGTTGCGCGATGGGCACCGAAAGTTCGTATTTTGCTTTTAATGCGTCGCCGACCTGACGGAACATTGGAAGACTGCGCCAGCAGGTTTTCACTGCGCATGAGCCTGAAACACCATGGCAACGGCATCGATGGTCCATCAGTTGCTCGGTTATCTGCGGACACACGCAAAGACGAACTAATTTACTATGTACAAATACAAGATAAAGAACGCAAGCACGTGTTACTTAATGATGTTTAATTTGTTTTCTTATTCGTTTTCTTTAAAGTACACTCAGTACATTTAAATAAAATAAAAAGTTTATTTATGAAGATTGATTATTTAAATATGCAAATTCATTCCAGGTAATTACAATAGAGGAAGAAAAAATGCTAATGATTTTTATTCCAGGTAATTACAACGGATGAAGATAAGAGTACGTCTATTTACATTTAGGTAGATTACAGCCACTTAAAGCTGTTTATATTTTTAACATACAAATAATGCAATAACACCACAACTAGCCGCAACGTCTTCATATTGAATGTTTTAACCCATTACCACTTAGATACGTATTTTTAGGCATGTGTAGTCCCTAAGAAAGTTAAATTGAATTAAATAATTCTTACTAGATTCAAGTTTTTAAGGCTTCATTTCCAACCCTTACATACTGATGAGCAGCAAACAGCATAAAACATGAACAGGCTGTGAGTATTCGCAGGCTGTTCTGGTTTTATGCTGATTGCAAAAGCCATTTTCATTTTGCTTCTTATTGTATGTTTTAAGTTCGAAATGTCTAAGACAAGGCGTCGTAAGAGTTTGAAATGTTATGTTTGTTAACAATTTTTAAACACATGTAAGCGGAATAAAACGGAAACTTGATTGTGTGTCTCGATATACATTGAAAGGGCATTAATCTGCATTAATCTGTCAAAATTTTAACGCTATATATCGTCTGGTTACATAGATTTAACGTGATTCAAAATGCTCGTTTTTATTTTTTGATACCACATCTAGCATTGAAATGTTTGCTAGTGCTATAAGGAATACTAATTTTTATCGGTTAACTTTATTTTACGTAATATTTTACGAAATATTCGTTGATTTGGGTATGTATGTTACTTTATACATGTTTTAGCTTATTATGTATAAAGTAAATAATTGCGTTCATTTTGCTAAGAGGAATTATATTGAAAACTATGTGGAACAAACAAGAATGATTCAAAGGCTTTCATGAAAACTGATTTAAAATCCCTCAAAAGAGAGTTAACGACTGTTTTTGCTAACTGATAAGAGTTATCATTATCTCATCCATCTATATTAACTTATCCCCATCACAGATGTAATCATGATAATTGAAAATAGATTAAATACAACAGGTGGCAGTCTACTTGCTACTCGTTGAAAAAGTAACAGCACTCCGTTCGTCTTTTGTGAAAATTGGGGATAATGCATGTGCGTAAATTGTCGTCCCAGATTAGCCTGTGCAGTCCGCACACGCTAATCAGGGACGACACTTTCCGTTTTTTACTGAATTGTTCGTTTAAAGGAAGACCGTTCTTGACGAAGATCCAGTCTAGGCGGAAGGTGTCGTCCCTGAAAAGCCGGTGCGGACTGCACAGGCTGATCTGGGACGACACTGTACGCCATGCATTACACCCCCTTTTCACGCAGCACGTCCCATATTTGCTCCGAGATAATTAAAATTACTACACAGCCCAAGACACCATCAAGCGACGCGGTTTTGAAAACGGAGACTATTAGATTAACAAGATTCCCCATCATCTGCTAGCCATGTAGTTAAAACCCCACACTAAACATCGGGGTTAGTAACAATGCAAATGGTATTTTCGTTTGGTTTTATGGTGCATTTTCACGCGTGGGTGGATTTCAATCCCATGTCTGTCATAACATCGGAGCCACGACGTATTTCATTGGTTCTCATTTAATTATTTTCTACGGCTTATTCTGCCATGGAAGACCGAAACGTGCTGCGACCCGTCTCAAACTGGCCATTATCGTCTGAGAATCGGTTTTCGACGTTTTTACTGCATTTATCTCTGTGTTCAGAATGAAAATGACATTCAGTATATCATTAATTCTTTCCCTTCGTTGATTACATACATTAATAAATTGGAAAATATTGACTTTATTAAAAGTTATTTTATTTGAACCCATTCATAAACTAGCGCGCGATTGCTGTCGGCTTTAATAAAAAACATGACTTATTGTGAATATCAAACAGTTAATGTGTAAAATTGGCGCCCGGACTAAGTCCAGCAATATTTTGTATTGCTGGTGCTTAATGAAGTATACACACTTCTCGAGATTTATATTTCAATAAAAATATTTCTGGTCAGATTAAGTCTTGTTCGTCGCCTTCAATGCACGAAGCATATTCGTGTTGGTGAATGGATGCCAATTATTTGATTTCACATGCTGACCAGACTTGGTAAAGTAGTTACAATATTAAATGGCACTTATATGCAGATTTGTTAATATTTGGAAATGTTTAAAATAATTAAAATAATGAAAATGATGATTATGATAATAATAATAATAATAATAATAATAATAATAATAATAATAATAATAATAATAATAATTATGAAAATAATAATAATAATATTAATAATAGTTATTATTATTATAATAATAATAATGAAATAATAATAATAATAATAATAATTTATAATAATTTTTTCTAGACGCTATGCATATTTGGGTTAAACGCCATGTCAATTAAAAAAAAATTGCTTAATTTCGGATAAAAAAACGTTAAAAACTCTTTGTAACTTTTCCTATGTCGTTACTGATTACAAAGAAACGAACACACTGTTTTAGCACGATTCTCAGCCAGGAGGGCCATTTAGCGTGTTTAAACACAATGCATACATTCTGTTTTCATTATTTGCCTATTTTGTTTTGAAATGTGTCTTTTGGAAAATTCTGAACACGTTCTTTTAACTACTTTGCGACAGAGTTATTCAAACCCCCGTCAGTTATTGTACATTCATGAACTTACGTATAAGCGACTAGAAATGCAGTGGTTCAAACTCCCTTCGGTGTCCCTTTGTGACGCAGCAAGATGTATAAGTAAATACATAATAGTGTCTAGTTGAGAAATTTTCTTAAACTATTCGTCATCACCGACATTTATGGTCCATGGCTGTACATAACATTTCCATCAACAATTTTCTGCACACGGAGTACTAAAAAAAAAATGCATGTTTATGTGCACGTACGGAAGATTGATGACCGCTGTCACCATACCCGCACTGAAATCGCACAGGTTACCGGATTATTTAAGTTCTTCCTAAAGGCATAAATCTTCATTTGGGATTTATGAATGTGCTGACCGTCGTCAGAGCGTGGACAATCAGTGTCAATTCACTCACCATCCAAATTACCGTTCACGTCTCCCAGATAAAAAGTAACATTGTTCCTTTGAAGCGAAACCCGTCTTTATTTTTGATCTGACCCTGTATTATTCCGCGCGATTGACTTCTGTTTGAAAACGGGGCATAAATCTTCGCATTTCTCTCGTTTTCATTCGCTTATTCCTGCCCACTTCTACCCGTTCGCTAAATACCCGTTAATTAAGATATAAGTTTTCAACTTATCGCCCGCACCTTTCAGCCACTTCACACAGACTGACAGCTACCTAAGGTTTTGCGTGTTTGAGGAGAAAGAAATCCCGAGCGAGATAAGCCAAACAATTTGGTTATGAGTTAGTGAATAAACGCGACAACTTCAAAGAGAGCGCCTCGAAGATCAAAGAACGAGTGTCGGTGATTCAATGATGAACTGTCTTGTCAACGCGTGCGGAAGGGTTAGTATATCAATTGTGAGCTAATTTAACGGCGTGAAGGAACAATTATGCCAGAACAATAAAGTTTTACAAGAGGTTTACCGTGCAGTCAACGGGTAACCTCTGAGTCAGTGTCACTACAACTGTCGACTGACTACTACGAGGTATATTGTCCTGCAGGTATTAGCTGTTTTCAACAAAGGCATTAACTCTAAATAATTACACAATTCCATTTGAGCAGCGCTCTGTGAAAAGGAGGTTTAATCCCTGTGCTTAAAGTGTCGTCCCATATTAGCCTGTGCAGTCCGCAAAGGGTAATCAGGCACGACACTTTCCGCTTCTATGGTATTTATTGTTTGAAGGAAGTCTCGTCTAAGCTAAAATCCAGTTTAGGCGGAAAGTGTCGTCCCTGATTAGCCTGTGTGGACTGCACATGACTATCTGGAACGACACTTTACGCTCATGCATTAAACACTCTTTCTCACTGAGCGAGGCTCAGATATACTTTGATTTTTAAACGTCGTAGGCTCCAGCGCACCGCATTTAATGCCCACGAACTTTGTTAACGCGTGATGCAGGTTTTTATTCCGTGTTCAATTGTTTGTACATGTTTTAGGTTACTGGCTGCTATATAATGTAATGGGTTTCAAACCCATCTTAAACTATGTGTACCGTCCCAATTAAAGTTTTTATTTCAGAATACACGTACTTTTAATCCAACGTTTTCAGGTATAAGGGATGGTGAAACCAGTTGGGCGATTTCGTCTTACTTTACTTACAAACTGGCAGTTTTATACGGGTTCTGATTGACTTTTTAAACGAAAATAAAAATGCAAGGAAATAATAGATATTGAAGTTGTCGCCATAAAAGTTATTTCTTTTTCACCATTGTGATTTCATTGATGCCGTATACGTCGCTAACTGAAATCGTCCACCACAATTACCACACCTGTTGGGCATTTAACACCAAAATTTATTCAAATGTAGCAGCATTTAAATGTGATTATACAGGTGATGACACTTGACAAAAATGAGTTTTCGAAGATACCCACAGGGAACAAAATAAAACAGACTGTGATAACCGTATACTATTAAGACTTCATGGTGTCGAAACAACGACAACAACAGCAACAGCAAACAGACGGTAACACAATACTGTATGTACAGAAAATGTTATAATTTGAAGTAAAACGTTTAACGAAGTGTTTTCTGTTTTGATTGCTGACTCAGTCGCACAAAAAATGAACTTTAGCGCACTGATGGTAGTATTAAGCGGTGAAAAAGAAACTGTAAGGATTTATAACAATGGCCGTCAGGAATGTTCCGCGTGTGTTATATTTTCCGTTTAAAGGATTTTAGCGAAAAACCATTTTAGGCGCAAAGTGTCGTCCCTGATTAGCCTGTGCGGACTGCACATTTTTGTCTGGGTCGACACTAAACGCTCGTGCATTAAACCCCATTATTCCAGAGCGAGGCTCACATACACGTACCGCAAAGAACCTACCTTTCTGCCCGCCTCATTGTTGTGCAGGTTCATCGTGTTCCGGATGTTGGATCCCTGGGTGAGCATTTCCGGCGCGTCGACGAACTTCTTGCTGAACTGCAGCCCGTACTCGATGTTATCGCTACATCCGCCCCACTTCCAGCCCTCCACGTGGTGTTCGCCGTAGCGCGTCATGTCGCACGTGCAGTCAGTCAGGTTGCCGAGGCTGCACGAGCGCGTCGTCGCGTGCACCACCCCGGCGCTAAGTATGGCGTAGATGAAGGCCGTCTCGCGCGTTCCTGCAACAGACAGACGATTGCAATTTCTATACATATCATGTGGGTAATGTATAGTTTATTTACAGGTCCCGCTGCGTATTGATGGCTGCATATAGGACATAATTTTCCCAACGAAATGTGCTGATAAACCGTAGGATTATAAAGGCCTATCAAATATGTGTTAAAGAAACTAAAATGTATAAAAAAGGTATTGTACACGTGTTATAGTCGTCGATATGTACTAGAAATCTGTGAAATCCCATTAATATTATACGAGGTGTACCCTGCCAGTTGATGGATACGCGTGCTTATTGTGCGTGTGTGTGAGCGGGATAGTGATACGTTTAGTGAATGTGTGAGATAATTAGATGTTAAGTTATAGATAATTTCTGAAGAGGTAATTGATGCAAATAAGTTGACGAATAAGTGAGACAATCCTTGCACAATATATTCCGTGAGTGGGGGAGGAAAAGTCACTAAGTGAATGTCGGAGTGACTGCCGTATTGAAAAACGAACGAGATAACCAACCACTTAATAATCAGGGATACAATAAACGCAAACAAACTGTATTTGTTAAAATAACATAAACTAACACAATGCGTTTTTAGCATCATCGGTATGAAGTAGATGGCAGAAAATGTTCTCCTCATTTTGACACTATTAACCGGTAACCCACAACAAACGAGGTGAAAACCGCATACGTCATTACTTAACTATCCATGTTTTAGGGTATTCAGTTGAAATGAAGCAGATTCGTTCGGCTAATGGTTGATCGAACAGATAAAACATCACATTTGTTAAATTTGCCTTTTAAGTTCAAAATGTTAAATAATGTGATTGAGTTTGATAAATCATTAAGATAAGTATCGACTTATTACAGGCGAAAATTTCGTAAATTATATATAATTATTTTTCAAGTTATATTGGTGAGAAACTTAATATATTAGCATGTACTGTCGAGACCTATCACCATAAATCGTACACAATAGACATACGTGTGTGTATATATATATATATATCCATAGCAATTTTATTCGAAAAAATCGTATACGTATGTAAGATTATTGGGTGATAGTATATGCTTATTCCCCCAAATAATGACCAACGAATGCATACAATATTGCATTACCTCGTAACAGAATCTGCAAATATGTTTTCTCATACATATGACTGTAGTGTTGAATTATAGTGTTTGGAACTTTAACCCATTAATGCCTAGCGTCTAAAAAACGGCATTGGCAAACAGCGTAGACCCATGAAGCGGCGTCTCATCAGGGTCAGCGCTGTATGCTTGAAGAAATTTCTATAAGAAATATTCTAAATATAGAAATAAATATACTAGACATCCCTAACTTTGGAAATACATTGATCCAATTAAGAAGGATGGGAGAGTCCACTAGGCATAAATAGGTTAAATATAGTGTTTGATACTTAAAACGATGGCATTCAAAGAAACTCTCAGTTGAAATATTCCAATTTAATAGTCTTTTTCGAATAATATTATGTGCTTTAATCTTATCATAATAATATTTCAATGCTGCATAGTTCTCATGAACGAAAACGTTGCATTCTTGAAATCATTTTCTGTCAGGTCAAGAAATAATGTTCAATTTCAGAATAAATCAGATTTTCATACATTTTGATATAATTGTCTATGCGGCGTGATTTATAGCAATTTTACGACTTGCCAGCATTAGTCGTAATCTACGATTACCCCGCTTTCCTAAAGTGCTCTGTGCAAGTGGTTGTGAAAGGCCCGGATGAGCAATCGTTCCCTTAAGTACGTAAAGGTGAGAACGGAAAACTGTACATCGCGTAAATTTAGCCCATTTATGCCTAGTGGATCCTCTGATCCTTCTTAAATGGATCAATTTATTTCCAAAATTAGGGATGTCTTGTATATTGATTCTATATTTAGAATATTTCAAACAAAAATTCCTGAGAGCAAACAGCGCTGTTTGCCAAGGCCTTTTTTCTAGACGCTAGGCATAAATGGGTTAAAAGCGGTATAAAAATGATAAATTCGTCCATTATCCCCTCTATTTCTAATAGGGCAGTTATCAGTTACTCATAGGTGTCTGCCCTTAGTACTGGTTAACCAGCTTACCCAGGAAAAGTGTGAGTTGGTGAACTTACAGTTGTGTTCTCAATGAAATATTGTTACACAAACGGCGAACAAATCCAACCACAAACATAATGTACGAGACACCATACTCAATGATTTGTTAAAAAAAGAGGAGGACACATTAAAAAGCAATTAATACAAAAACAAGCCTTTTGAAGTTTATAAAAGTCATGTACAAAATTGAAGAAAACTATGTCCCAAACGGCTGTTAGTTTGGCTACTGACATATCTGTTTTCAAGCATAACATTGTATACGGTATGCAGGCATCATCTACCGAATATATTTGTTCTAGACTCTCAATTTATCCGTATGTCTAAAATAATACTAAAATGATACTAAATATGATCTTTATAAATTGCATTTCTATTCCAAACAGCAATAAATAAAAGTGAAGTAATTTATTTGGAGAGCATTTCGTTCGCGACCGTCGGCTATTTGGAGATCATATCGTTCGCGATCAGCGTATGAAACTGATAGCCAACTGTTTAAGACATTACCATTTTATAGCATGCCGATGTCCAATCAGTTTATAAAGGAAATAGAAACAAAATGCTGCGTTTAGTAAACGCATATTTCAAAAGTGGAAGCCGTGCCAGTATTGCTTCATGTGACCTTTCAAATCAGTCTTGAAGGGATCTTTTCACGGTTTGGTTAATTGACAAAATTGAAAAAAGTTGTTTCAGATTCGCAAGTTTTCGTTTTAGTTATGATATTTGTGAGGAGGAAACACTATTACTGAACATTTACCATAGTCCAATATAGCCATTATATGTATCTTTTGACGATTTGAAAACCTAAAAATTATAAAGCGTTGCAACGCGAAACGATTGGAGAGTTCTGTTGTTGTCGTTTAAATTTACGAAACTACGAAGATTGCTTATATAAAGTAAAAAATACTTAAACTGCGTATACCCGGCGGAATAGCCGAGAGGTCTCATGCGTTTTTACTACAGACTAATTCCAGGACTCCGGTTCGAGCCCTGGTACCGGCTACTTTTTTTCCTTTTTTAAATTTTATTCTTGATTTTTTACTGGAGCTTTCAAGATCCAATGTTTACATTTATCAATATAAAGCATTTAATTACAAACTTCAAAATATGCCAAAATCTGTGAAAAGGCCCTTTAAAAAGGTCAAGGTTAATGTCAAATGGGGTCATGATAGGTTGGTGTGTTGATAGTGTATAAAAACGTCATCAATGCAAGAATAAGAAAAATGTGTATGAAGAGTTATTGATTTTATACCAACTTTGTCATTTTGCGTTAACGTCGTACGGACAGAGAGTCGGATGGACGGACGGACGAAAAGGCCAATGGCTATATGCCTCCCTGGAATATGTAGATGCTTAGAGCATTTAAGAACAAAAAAGGAACTGAGTAGAGTATATACATAAAAGAGAAATATAATTTAATTGCAATTTAAATGATTTGTCACTAACATTTGAAGCACATTTAAGAGTGCTTCTTTAATTATAAAAAGTATTTTTTGTTCATTTATTTACTGGTAATAAATGACTTATGAAGCTAGGTTTTATACATTATTCCAAACAATACATTATTACCGACCATATTATGATACATAAATGATGATGCACTAAATCAAAGATTAAAATCTATTAACGTGTAAATGAATCATAAAATAAAAATATAAACCGATTGCAACAACACTCATTCAAAAACTGTAATGCCGTGTGCGGTGAGCATGCCATTAAATATTTGTTTCGTCATTATTGAACGTTTTTCAAAAGGTTACTCCGGTAGTAAAATTTTAATTAAAGACAGGGGCTTTCAGGACATAAATTTTGCGGTTTAAGAACATAGCTATATTAAATAGAATCATTTCATGTTCCACGTCTCAAGTTTTATATGTTTTACAAAATATATGTACATCGACTTTTACAAAGCAAGCATTCAAATGGCAACCTTCCTTAAATATATCGACATATGCAAAGAAAAGATCCAAAGGGAAACATTCTTTAAATATATAGACATTTACAAAGCAACATTTAAAGGGCAACATCCCCCCCCCCAATATATCGGCATTTACGAAGCAAACATTCAAACGGCAACATTCCTCAAATATATCGACATTTACAAAGCAAAACTTTCAAAAGGCAACATTCCTCATATATATCAACATTTATAAAGAAAACATTCAAGGGACAACATTCCTCAAATATATCGACATTTACAAAGCTAGCATTCAAAGAGAAACATTCCTCCAATACTAGCATATCGACATTTGCAAAGCAAACATTAAAAGGGCAATATTCCTTCAATACTAGCATATCGACATTGCAAAGCAAACATTCAAAAGGCAACATTCCTCAAATAGAACGACATTTACAAAGCAAACATTTAAAGGGCAACATTCCTCAAATATATCGACATTTACAAAGCAAACATTCAAAGGGCAACATTCCTCAAATACTAGCATATCGACATTTGCAAAGCAAACATTCAAAGGGCAACATTCCTCCAATACTAGCATATCGACATTTACAAAGCAACATTCCAATTTCACAAAAATAAAATTATTAAATTATGAACAATTAAAATTAAAAATTATTATGAAGAAATAGTATGCAACATAGAACTTTATAACTAAAAATATATTTACATTACCCAAGTATAAAAATATAAAAATATGTACCAAAATAAAGATTATTTTTAACAAGACTATTGCCAAGCAATATATGTCCCCTACCGGCTCCACCATTAAGTTTCATAAAAAATATGAAGAACATTTAAAGTAATCACTGGATCAAGAAAAGTGTGACAGACTGACGGACTCAATGACTCACGGACACACGGACACACAGAGCGCAAACCATAAGTCCCCGGTGAAACTTGTAGGGGACAAAAAAAGCATCTGTATTATGGAAGGTGACGTATATCTTGCCCGCCTAACATTAATTTGTAAACAAGAATAACGAGACTGCCGCCGAACTTAGCTTCGAGAACAATACCCTATCCCTCAACGTGTAACCCAGAAATACACAAAGT